>NW_025534107.1:100000-277641 GCF_020615455.1 Coregonus clupeaformis | reverse complement strand
TTGTACCCTGTTGGGCTTCCTGCTGCTGCACACACACTCCACACACTGATGGGTCATGCAGCTCTGTGTCCACAGTCTTAACACACACACACAGAGACACACACACTGTTATTGTGTGTCAGTAATTGCTGCAGCCAGAGTTAGCCTCACCCTCATAGAGCAATACGGCTGAGCGATACAATGAGACTAAGCCACAGTAGACCCACCAGAACAGATACAATTCCTATGCCCAGACAAAGTGTATGTCTCACCCGTCTCCCATCTCCTCTGTGAAAGTCTTCATCTTCAGGGCAGAAATTAGCTGTAAAGGGACATGCTCAGGTTGGAAGCTGGGGCTCTCCTGCAAGGTCCTCACACTCCCTCTGTCTCCACCCCCCTCTTTACCCTCTGCCTCTCTCTCCTCTCACTCGCTTTCGCTGCTGTAGTTTCTGTGTTCTGTTTTCTGTGTAGTTGTATGATCATCATCCTACAGGTCTCACTCTGCAATTCCAGCCTCCCCCTCCCTCTGGGGCTGCTCTCTCTCCTCCCGATTCTGGGTTAAGTTGATTGTTGACCTGTGTTATCATTCTCCTGCATTAGATCTCCAGTGCCTCGTTCTCCTCCGTACCTAGGGCCAATAAAAATACCCTTTTCAACCGCCGGAAATGCCACTTCCAGTCTAGGAACACAACTTCCGGCAACATGTCGTCGCATTTGTTTAACAGTACGAGGTCTTTAACGTAACTTCGGCTTTCAAAGGTTGAACAAACCGTCCTAATATCAAAAACAGTGGCCACTATATGATATTCTTTTCAGGATTTTTGGATCAATTGTGGCCAACTGAATTACGTAACGAAAGGAGTTGACGAAAAGTCGGATTGATGCTAGCTAATGTTAGCTGTACTGCTGCAGACCATCTAACGTTTAGCCTCAACAAATATATTAAAGTGCACACAAAACTACAACGACAAGTACAATTCCAACCTTGTACGTGAAAGAAAGAAAATGTTGACGCAATTGTGTATCCCCAAACTTTGTGATGAATTAGCTAGCTATTAGAATAAAAATATGGGGGCCAGTATGAAAAAATGTATGCACTCACTAACTGTAAGTCACTCTGGATAAGAGCGTCTGCTAAATGACTAAAATGTAAATGTAAATGTACTTTAGCTAGCTAGCTACACACCCAAAACTACAACAGAGCAACCATTTTCTACTTGTGAGGGCAGTGCTGCTAACAATAATTATTCACCGCCACCTAGCGTAGTGGGTGGGATAGATGAAGAGGGTCCAAAAGAAAAAGTTCAAATTTTGAAATACTTTTGGCTAACCTCAGTTTATCTGCCTGCTTACATTATTTCATATGACAAAATGTAATGTTGATCATGATTCTTTATGATATGATATGATATTATAGTATACTTTATTGCCTGCATATATTTTATTGTAGAAACGTATAATATAGGCAGGCATAACTAAACTACGAAAGCAGGCCTACTTTGAGAAATTGGCTACATTTTCAGTTCAGTTATAAGGACAAAGTAATCTAAGCTATAAGCAAACAATGGCTACATCAAATAATTTCCCTTCCCTGTGTTTTTGAGAGTCGGAAACAGACTTCACCTCCCAAAATGCCTGGAATGTGTAGATCTAGTGGGGGCAGGTAGCTTAGTGGTTAAGAGCGTTGTGCCAGTAACCGAAAGGTCGCTGGTTCTAATCCCCTGTGCCCTTGCAAAGGACCTTGTGAAGATGCTGGAGGAAACAGGTACAAAAGTATCTATATCCACTGTAAAACGAGTCCTATATCAACATAACCTGAAAGGCCGCTCAGCAAGGAAGAAGCCACTGCTCCAAAACCGCCATAAAAAAGCCAGACTACGGTTTGCAACTTCACAAAATAGATGGCATCATGAGGAAGGAAAATTATGTGGATATATATATATTGAAGCAACATCTCAAGACATCAGTCAGGAAGTTAAAGCTTGGTCACAAATGGGTCTTCCAAATGGACAATGACCCCAAGCATACTTCCAAAGTTGTGGCAAAATGGCTTAAGGACAACAAAGTCAAGGTATTGGAGTGGCCATCACAAAGCCCTGACCTCAATCCTATAGAGAATTTGTGGGCAGAACTGAAAAGCGTGTGCGAGCAAGGAGGCCTGCAAACCTGACTCAGTTACACCAGCTCTGTCAGGAGGAATGGGCCAAAATTCACCCAACTTATTGTGGGAAGCTTGTGGAAGGCTACCCGAACCGTTTGACCCAAGTTAAACAATTTAATGGCAATGCTACCAAATACTAATTGAATGTGCGTAAACTTCTGACTCACTGGGAATGTGATGAAATAAATAAAAGCTTAAATAAATCATTCTCTCTACTATTATTTTGACCTATCACAATCTTAAAATAAAGTGGTGATCCTAATTGACCTAAGACAGGGATTTCTTACTAGGATTAAATGTCAGGAATTGTGAAAAACTTAGTTTAAATGTATTTGGCTAAGATGTATGTAAACTTCCGACTTCAACTGTACATACACACACACACATACACCACCATTAGGGAATTACACACCAACACAATACTCTGAGACAGCGAGCTCCTTAGGCTTCCAGAAACCCAGACCACATGACTGAGTGCTGAGTAGTCGTCCAGCCAGTGCTGTTTCTCTTTCTCAGCCGTGTGCAGTGAGAGGTTTTGGTGAAAGCAGAGGTAGAGGTAGAGGATGAGTGGGGGACAGTGTCCATATTTGGCCAAGTCTGGTTCCAACAGACAGATGGCTGTTGATGTCTTTTTGGGGAAAGGATGGCATGCCTGATCACTTAGTGCTATAAAATTATGTTCTGTCATTATGAAAACAGGTCGTATTCATTAGGGCATATCATAGCAAAACATTTTGAAACTGAAAATGGAAATTAGCATTTGTTATTGGCGCAAAGTCAGATAGTCCCTCCCTGTTTCAGTCCATGTTCTTACATTTGCTGGAATACTAACCAGGACTTAACTACTTCAGTTTTATGGCCTAATGATGCACAGCTGAGGTGCGACCTGCTCATTATTCCCTCCTCATCCTGTTGTCACACTTAAGTGGTTCCACTTTAAAATGACACATAAAGATGCTTACACACACGCTATCTTTTTAAAAATTATTATTTAAAAAAATATTAACACATGCCCTAATGAATACGACCCCTCTTTGGAGGACACAAATATCTTATTTTCTTTTTACTGCTTTTTTGCTACGTATACAGTGCATTCGGAAAGTATTCAGACCCCTTGACTTTTTCCACATTTTGTTACGTTACAGCCTTATGCTAAAATGGATTAAATAAATACAAATCCTCATCAATCTACACACAATACCCCATAATGACAAAGCGAGAACAGGTTTTTAGAAAACTTCGCAAATTTATTTTATAAAACAACAACAGATACCTTATTTACGTAAGGATTCACACCCTTTACAATGAGATTTGAAATTGAGCTCAGGTGCATCCTGTTAACATTGATCATCCTTGTGATGTTTCTACAACTTGGAGTCCACTTGTGGTAAATGTAATTGATTGGGCATGATTTGGAAAGGCACACACACCTGTCCGATATAAGATCCCACAGTTGACAGTGCATGTCAGAGCAAAAACCAAGCCATGAGGTCGATGGAATTGTCCGTAGAGCTCCGAGACAGGATTGTGTCGAGGCACAGATCTGGGGAAGGGTACTAAAAAAGTCTGCAGCACTGAAGGGTCCCCAAGAACCCGATGGCCAGTCTGACTGAGTTCCTCTGTGGAGATGGGAGAACCTTCCAGAAGGACAACCATCTCTGCAGCACTCCACCAATCAGGCCTTTATGGTAGAGTGGCCAGACAGAAGCCACTCCTCAGTAAAAGGCACATGACAGCCCACTTGGAGTTTGCCAAAAGGCACCTAAAGGACTCTCAGACCATGACAAACAAGAGTCTGGTCTGATGAAACCAAGATTGAACTCTCTGGCCTGAATGCCAAGCGTCACGTCTGGAGGAAACCTGGCATAATCCCTACGGTGAAGCATGGTGGTGGCAGCATCATGCTTTGGGAATGTTTTTCAGCGGCAGGGACTGGGAGACTAGTCAGGATCGAGGGAAAGATGAACGGAGCAAAGTACAGAGAGATCCTTGATGAAAATCTGCTCCAGAGCGCTCAGGACCTCAGACTGGGGCGACGGTTCACCTTCCAACAGGACAACCCCCTAAGCCCACAGCCAAGACAATGGAGGAGTGGCTTCGGGACAAGTCTCTGAATGTCCTTGGTGGCCCAGCCAGAGCCCGGACTTGAACCCGATCGAACATTTCTGGAGAGAACTGAAAAAGCTGTGCAGCGATGCTCCCTATCTAACCTGACAGAGATTGAGAGGATCTAAAGAGAAGAATGGGAGAAACTCCTCATATACAGGTGTACCAAGCTTGTAGCGTCATACCCAAGAAGACTCAAGGCTGTAATCGCTGCCAAAGGTGCTTCAACAAAGTACTGAGTAAAAGGTCTGAATACTTATGTAAATGTGATATTTCCGTTTTTTATTTTGAATAGATTTGCAAAAATGTTTAAAAACCTGATTTTGCTTTGTCATTATAGGGTATTGTGTGTAGATTGAGGGGGGATTTTTTAAAATCAATTTTAGTATAAGGCTATAACGTAACAAAATGTGGAAAAAGTTAAGGTCTGAATACTTTCCGAATGCACTGTTATATTGCACTGTACATATTACAACTTCTAATTTCTAACAAATTGAAAATGAAACTTAGTTTAAAGTATCACCCTTTTCTTAAACAAGCCATACAAAGCTGGTTACAATTTCCATTTTATCCTCCAGAAAAGATAGAACAAATATCATAAGAAATATTATGGTTAAACTAAAATATATTGATAAAAAAATGTTATTCATGGGAAAAAATGTTTAAGTATTATATTTATTAATTCTATTTTGAATAGAAATGGTGGAGTTATGTCACATATGCAGCTATCGAAAATATATGGGAATGCTCAATCCAAAGTTACAACCAACTGATTGCAGCATTACCGCAAAAATGAAGGAGGCACGTGGAAGGGGGAGAAGGTAGAGAACTTGTTTGTCTGCCATATATTAAAGATACAACTTGGCTGAAAAGGATTGGCATAAATAGAAAAACATACCAGTTTCATTTGAGGATTTCTTCTTTTTTTTTACAGCTGCGCCATACAGGTTGCAAAAGAAATGGGAAGAGATTTTCGATATACTGATTCCATAGCATATGGTTTATGAACTGATACGAAAAACAACACTTGATTCAACACTTGAGTTTTTCAATTTGAATTATTATACAAAATTGTTGCCATCAACAGAATGCTATATATATGGGGCATACAACAATCTCAGCTCTGTAGATTTTGCTGTGAAGAGACAGAATCACGAGATCATTTATTTTGGTATTGCTCCTATGTAGCTTGTTTCTGGTCACAGGTTCAGTAATGGTAAAAAAATCACAACATTTACTTAAAATTAACCTTACAGATAGCAGTGTTAGGCGATTTGGAAAGCCATAGTTAATCAACCAATAATATAATAATACTTGTAGATAAGGTTTTCATCATTAACTCACGATCTGTGGATACTATGCGATTAGAAAGGTTCAAAATAATGTAAAACAGCACAATTGAAAAATACATGGCGCATGGAAACCAAGCGAGGGTGGTCAACGGTGATAGGTGGGATGGGCTGAGAGTGGCTGAGGGTGAGATTAAGAGCTTTTTGTTCAGTAATGTATTATTGTTATGTGATTGCTGTGTGTATAAGTACCATGTATGTAAAATGTATGTATAAAATGTATATGTAAAGTGTGATATGTAAAATGTATGTACAGGGCATTCGGAAAGTATTCAGACCCCTTGACTTTTTACGTTACAGCCTTATTCTAAAATGGATTCAATTGTTTTTTACCCTCATCAATACCCCATAATGACTAAGCAAAAACTGGTTTTTAGAAATGTTTGCAAATGTATAACAAAAAGAAAACTGAAATATAACATTTACATAAGTATTCGAACCCTTTACTCAGTACTTTGTTGAAGCACCTTTGGCAGCGATTACAGTCTCGAGTCTTCTTGGGTATGATGCTACAAGCTTGGCGCACCTGTATATGAGGAGTTTCTCCCATTCTTCTCTGCAGATCCTCTCAAGCTCTGTCAGGTTGGATGGGGTGCACAGCTATTTTCAGTTCTCTCCGGAGATGTTCGATCGGGTTCAAGTCCGGGCTCTGGCTGGGCCACTCAAGGACATTCAGAGACTTGTCCCGAAGCCACTCCTCCATTGTCTTGGCTGTGTGCTTAGGGGGGTTGTCCTGTTGGAAGGTGAACCTTCGCCCCAGTCTGAGGTCCTGAGCGCTCTGGAGCAGGTTTTCATCAAGGATCTCTCTGTACTTTGCTCCGTTCATCTTTCCCTCGATCCTGACTAGTCTCCCAGTCCCTGCGGATGAAAAACATACCCACAGCATGATGCTGCCACCACAATGCTTCACCGTAGGGATGGTGCCAGGTTTCCTCCAGACGTGACGCTTGGCATTCAGGCCAAAGAGTTCAATCTTGGTTTCATCAGACCAGAGACTCTTGTTTGTCATGGTCTGAGAGTCCTTTAGGTGCCTTTTGGCAAACTCCAAGTGGGCTGTCATGTGCCTTTTACTGAAGAGTGGCTTCCGTCTGGCCACTCTGCCACGAAGGCCTGATTGGTGGAGTGCTGCAGAGATGGTTGTCCTTCTGGAAGGTTCTCCCATCTCCACAGAGGAACTCTGGAGCTCTGTCAGAGTGACCATCGGGTTCTTGGTCACCTCCCTGACCAAGGCCCTTCTCCCCCGATTGCTCAGTTTGGCCGGGCGGCAGCTCTAGGAAGAGTCTTGGTGGTTCCAAACTTTTTCTGTTTAAAAATAACGGAGGCCACTGTGTTCTTGGGGACCTTCAATGCTGCAGAAATGTTTTGGTACCCTTCCCCAGATCTGTGTCTCGACACAATCCTGTCTCTGAGCTGTACGGACAATTCCTTCGACCTCATGGCTTGGTTTTAACTCTGACATGCACTGTCAACAGTGGGACCTTATATAGACAGGTGTGTGCCTTTCCAAATCAAGTCCAATCAATTGAATTGACCACATATGGACTCCAATGACGCTGTAGAAACATCTCAAGAATTATCAATGGGAACAGGATGCACCTGAGCTCAATTTCGAGTCTTATAACAAATGGTCTGAATACTTATATAAATAAGGTATTTCTGTTTTTATTTTGAATAAATTAGTAAAACATTATAACCTGTTTTCGCTTTGACATTATGGGTGTGTAGATTGATGAGGAAATTGTTTTATTTAATCCATTTTGGAATAAGGCTGTAATGTAACAAAATGTGGAAAAAGTCAAGGGGTCTGAATACTTTCCGAATGCACTGTATAAAGGCAAAAAGGCAATCTTTGAACAAATGATGAGCCTTTCTTAATAATCTATTGGAGAACCAGTTCGGGTTGAAGTATAACTTATGTATGAGTGAAGCTTTTAGTGAGAGGTTTAATGCTTTAATATTTAATAATTTTAGCCTCCCAAACTCCTATTCATTATATAAATATCCACGTTTAATTTTGTCTGGCTTAGCATTTCAAATAAAGTAAAATATTTTTTTGCTCTTATGATTTACAAAACGAGTCATCTGGAGTAGGCAGCGCCATAAGTAAGTAAGTAAACTGTGATAGGACCAATGATTTAATCTCATCTATTTTTGCAAACTTTCTATTAAAATTGATTGTGGTAAGTTAATTTATATTTTTTGAGATATGAATACCAAGTATGTCTACTTCACCATCCACCCATTTTATTGGTAAACTACAAGGTAGTGTAAACATTGTCTTTTAACGATCCAACACGTAATATGGTACAAATCAAATGTTATTAGTCACATTACCTGAATACAACCGCTGTAGACCTTACCGTGAAATGCTTACTTACAAGCCCTTAACCAACAATGCAATTCAAGAAAGAGTTAAGAAAATATTTACTAAATAAACTAAGGTAAAAAATAATAAAAAGTAACACAATGAAATGACAATAACCAGGCTATATACCTCGTTATCATAATTAGGTTTTAGAGAGGCTAGAAAAGTGATCAAGATCTTCAATGAGACTGTGCTGGGATCCAGATTGCAGACTGAGTCATCGCAATACATTGACACTTTTGTTTTTAACCCCTGGATTTCTAACCCCTTGATGTTCTTGTTGGATCTGATTTTAATAGCTAGCATTTCGATGGCCATAATAAATAGATATGGAGACAACAGACAGACTTGTCTTACTCTTCTTAACAGCTCAATACTTTCTGAGAAGTAACCATTATTTACTATTTTACACCTGGGGTTGCTTTACATAACTTTTAACCCATTGTATAAGAGATTGACTGAAATTAAAGTAGTCCAGGCATTTATATATAAATTCTAGTCGTACTTTATCAAACGCCTTTTCAAAATCTGCTATGAAGACCAGGCCTGGTGTCTTTGACGTTTCATAGTGTTCAACTGTTTCAAGTAAATGTTGTACATTATCTCCAATATATCATCCTTGTAAAACACCTGTCTGATCAGGATGAACAATCTGGTAAAATCTTTTTTATTCTATGTGCTATGCATTTTGCCAGGATCTTTGCATCACAACATTGAAGTGTAAGAGGCCTCCAGTCTTTTAAATGGACTGGATCTTAAACACACGATATTAAGTACTGTAGCCATGCATAATACATGATCAGTTAGCCTGAGGAGAGAAAGAGATTAGGCACTCTCTCTGTTTACTGACTAACAGTGATGGTTAGCCGACACTGCGTCTGAAATGGCCCCAATTCCCTATTTAGTCCACTACTTTTGACCAGATATCTTGGGCCCTGGTCAACTACATAGGGAGTAGGGTGCCATTTTGGACAAACACAATGAATTCCTCCTTCTCTAAGGCTGATTTATTTAATTGCCCTTCTTCCACAAAGGTGTTCCATAATGCACTGTAGCGTCCACAGGGTGGGAGAACGTGTATGGCTTTGACATGACCTGTATCCGTAACGTGGCAATGAAGGAGCCCCTGGTGGACATAGTTGACTCCAAACAGATGGTCACCAACTCCTTCCTGATCAAGGTCTGCTTTGTCTTCACTTCACGTGTGTGTGTGTGTGTGTGTGTGTGTGTGTGTGTGTGTGTGTGTGTGTGTGTGTGTGTGTCGTGCGTGCGTGCGTCTTTGTGTGTGCATGCATGTGTAGGACTATTGCATGTCTCTGTGTATGACTGTATATGTGGGTAGTTATTGAGTATTTGTGGAGAACAAGCAGTGTGAAAGCCCACAGTTGAATCCCAAACCATTGACTCAGCATTGTCTCTGCCCCAAAAAGCAGCGTCCTCTCTGGGCAGCTTTAAAAAATAAAGTAAAAACTGATGTCTTCAGTGCCCATTTGAATGTACCCTACGATGTAACTGCAATGATGAGATAGATGTTCTTCTTCTTTGTTTTTATGTTTTATTATCTCGCTACCATACTGTGTTCAACCATGTTCTCAAGAGGACCACAATGGAAATAAGTCCCTTTATTGTGTGTTATCCTCCATGATTTTACTCATGTGCATGTATGTCTTTTTCAAGTTTTATGTGTGCTTGTTTTTTGTAGATCTAGGTTGATATTTCTATGTTTGGCGGGTGTGAGTCCCAATCAGAGGCAGCTGTCGCTCGTTGTCTCTGATTGGATCATACTGCAGGTAGCCTGGTTGCCTACCTTAGTTGTGGGATCTTGTTTGTGTTCCTGTTGGGCTTGTTGTGAGTATAGCCCAGAGGACTTCACGTTACTTTGTTGTTTTGTCAAGTGTTTATCTTCATTAATAAATATGATGATGATGCAACAGAAGATCAGAGTGAGTCAGAGGTTGAGTGTCAAGATGTGTCTGCTATTCTGGATGACAACACAGGCCTTGAGTACCAACTTCCAAGGCACCAAAAGTGTGCATGCCATCTCCTCAATCTTATATCCACAGTTGATGCCACTGCTGCAGGAGGAGCTGCAAACGAAACCTACAAGAGGCTGTCTCGGTCTGCTTTTGCAAAGTGTCATGCTCTTTGGAATAAAACCAGCAGGTCAACCATGGCTCATGAAACAGTGGAACGTGAATGCAAGCTGCTGTTTCTCCGACCCAATCAGACACGCTGGAGCTCCCTGTTCCTCGCTGTAGAAAGGATTGTGCGCATTCACCGAGAGCAAGGAGAACAAGCAATTCCAATGTCTGCACAGCATTAAAGATAAAGATGTAAGTTGTCAAAATGTATATTTTGTTTTAAAAGAATAATAAAAATAAATAAGCCTTGCTGATTAATGGGTGATTCCACTTGTCTCAAGTAACTAAGTTTTCTTTGCATGGTGGTGTGACAATTGTGGATGACTTGAATGAAATAATTTAACTAATTTATTTTATTTTTATTTATTTGTGCATTTAACATGTACAATGCATAATAAACACATTGTACCAGAAATAGCTATAAGTAATTTTTTTATCGTTACATCTTTTATAGGTTCAATCCAGCTGAAATTGGGTTTTGGTTGAGTATGCTGCTTGATGAAGCCTGTTGCCATGGTCCTTAATATCTTCCAAGGGGAATCATCTGTGCATATGGGCCTCCTGCTGCCAACACCTTACCAGTTGCGGGACAAGCTGAAGAGAATGGAGTCAACTTGCAAAATGTGTACACCTCTTGTTCATGCCCTGCAGCAAGGGATCCAGAAACGTTTTGGAGACGTCATGAAAGAGCCTGAGCTGATTGCAGCAGCAATACTCTTACCAAGATTCAGAACATCCTGGACCACAGAGGAGAACATCTTAAATGCTGGTAAATATAATTGTTTATCAATTCAAATGTGAACCAGTAGACATTGACCTATATAACTCTGTATAATATTACTGTAATTTAGGATTATAGTGTGTCAGTGACAAACCACAGGGTGGCAATATAGTTAGAAGCTCAGGTAGCTTTTAATGTCAAACATCAGCAGCTTGACAGCCTATACAGTAGAAGGGTAAGAATAATGTGCAGACTTAATTCGTTTGAAAAACGATTTATCTTGCCCTAAAACCCACAGGCCTTGACTACATCAGAAATCACCTCAACACTGACTTGGATGATGTCACCAGCGCAAACAGCGGCCTCTCTGATGAAGACGACTTCTTTGCATCCATGGAGTTGGGAAAATCACAAGTAGGAGAGCTGGAGAGGTACCTTTCATGTCTGTCCCCTGCAGGTATGGATCTACTCCACACCTTTCCTCGCATCAAGAAGCTGTCACTCAAAGTCAACACAGATCTTCCTGCATCTGCAGCCTGTGAGAGACTTTTCAGTCATGCAGGACTCCTGTTCACTGCTAAACGATCACAGCTTCACAGCAAGAACCTTGGAGAGCCAGCTACTGTTGAAGCTTAATAGTGACATCACTGAGCGATTCTTTGGTGAAATAGTTTGTTTCTGCATGTTTTGACACACACACACAAACTCCCAGTGGGGCCTTCAATATAAAAGGGTTTTCATGTTACTGTGCCAAAGAGTTCCTGGAGTGTTGACTGAAGTCAACCAGTCAAAGGGCCAGTGTCAGCCTAAAGGTTACAATATTGCCAAATCTGTTGTCTGTCTGTGGGAGTCTAGATGGGGGAAGCTGCTCCTCTCTCAGCTGCTTTTGAGCAAAGCGTGTAATCCCCTTAACTGTGTAATGGTTGTGCTAGAGAGCACAGAGCTATTAATGTATAACTCCATTGTAAAGACACATCATACATGCTTTATGCTGCTTATCTTGGGGGGTGGGGACAAGTGTGACTTTTTTTTTGCTGACTTTTCTTGTTAGATATTGGAGCTGGAAGTAAACATAATGCCCCATCTACAACTACATCACTCTCCTCTGATACCTTTTAGAAACATGCATTCAGCTTAATTTGTGTTCTGGGATACTAAGCCTGCAATATTGTTTTATTTGGCCATCTATCATGGACTGGTGCTTTTTCAGTTTATGTGTATTGCTGCTCTTTTCCTCTGCTCAGTGAGATGTGCAGTGTGGCCTAATCACAGATCAGAGTATTAATTTCTAGGCACACAGAAAAAGGGCTGTTGCTTGCCATGCAATACAAAGGTACTGAGTAGGCCTAATCAACACCTATTGATTATTTTATGTTGACCGCTTCCTTCTGGTGTGCAGTTTTCTGTTCAGCATACCTGGTATGAAATGTTTGTGTGTTTCCTTCTGTTGTTCTGTCACTGTGGAGACACACACATACACAGTTTATGAGAGTTTATGGGCTGCCTCATTCTAGTTCTGCCTGGTAAAAAAGTATAAAGGTTTGGAAATGTGTGTTACTTGTACTTATTTTTTTATTATTATTATTTTATTTGATAAGTACTTGAATTTACCGGAATTATTTTAATTTAAGCTATTTTGTAATTCATTTTAATTTATTTTATTGTTGGATGAACTATAATTTGCCTAAAGATGATTATTTTGTATTTTTGTCTGTCTGATTGTTGCCTTGTGTTAAAATAAACTCAAGTAACTCAACAGTTACTCAGTACTTGAGTAGTTTTTTCACCTAAGTACTTTTTTACTTTGGCTGGTCCTCACTACATGTTCGTCGATCAAACCCACTGGCTCCAGGCCATCTATAAATCACTGCTAGGCAAATCCCCGCCTTATCTTAGCTCATTGGTCACCATAGCAGCACCCACCCGTAGTCTGCGCTCCAGCATGTATATCTCACTGGTCATTCCCAAAGCCAACACCTCCTTTGGCGCCATTCCTTCCAGTTCTCTGCTGCCAATGACTGGAACGAATTGCAAAAATCTCTGAAGATGGAGACTCTTATCTCCCTCAATAACTTTAAGCATCAGTTGTCCGAGCACCTTACCGATCACTGCACCTGTACACAGCCCATCTGAAATTAGCACACCCAACTACCTCATCCCTATATTGTTATTTATTTTGCTCTTTGCACCCCAGTATCTCTATTTGCACATAATCTCTTGCACATCTAGCATTCCAGTGTTAATACTATTGTAATTATTCTGCACTATAGCCTATTTATTGCCTTACCTCCATAACTTGCTACATTTGCACACACACTGTATATATATTTTCTGTTGTATTTCTGACTTTATGTTTTTTACCCCATATGTAACTCTGTGTTGTTTTTATTGCACTACTTTACTTTATCTTGGCCAGGTCGCAGTTGTAAATGAGAACCTGTTCTCAACTGGCTTACCTGGTTAAATAAAGGTGAAATAAAAAAACAATTAAAAAAAAAACACTAGAGCAGAGCTCCCTATGGGGCTCCGGCCCACTCATAGAACTGGAGTTACACTCCGGTAACTAATCGATTTCACTCTTCGACTTTGACGACTATTATTGCAGCGCAAAGGGCCAGCAGTGTGCTGTTGTACAAGCGCTTAGTGGACTATTGTTTTGGCGCCCAGTGTATTGTGTTGGGCGCATGTCCTAAAAAAAGAAGCAAAGCATCCCTTCCAGTAACCGACAGAGGAGTCCTCCGCAATGGGCCAATCGGGGTGGTGGGGAGATGGTGTCCAATCAGCAGATGCCACTGCCGTCTTTATACATTTCACATGGGCATTTCGAGGCTATACTCCGACTGCAAATCCACCCTTGGCAAAAGCCTACAGGAAGCAGCTCAACGCCAAGTCTGCACGCAGGAGCGCCTCCCAGTTATAGGCCCGGCACCGTGTCTCAGAGAGATCCGTCGTTACCAAAGGGCCACTGAGCTGCTCATCCGCATTGTGCCCTTCCAGCGCCTGTGGAGAAAAAATCGCACCTGCACTTCCAGAGCTCCGCCGTGATATCCCTGCAGGAGGCTAGCGAGACTTACCTGGTCGGTCTGTTCGAGGACACCAAACTGTGTGCCATCCACGCAAAGAGGGTGACCATCGTGTCCTAGGACATCCAGCTGGCCCGCCTTATTGGCAGAGAGCGCGTGTAAAGTATGACTTGATCTCCAAAATCCCACCTCCATATTTCCATCAAAAAGGCACAATTGATCTATTTATTCGTGGTCCTCTGTAGCTAAATTAGATAGCATGGCTGCTTTGTATACCATGGTAGTGGGTTCGATCCGGACGTAAAAAATGTATGCGCACATGACTGTATGTCGCTTTGGATAAAAAGCATCTGTTAAATGGCTTATTATATACGCGCACCTCTACATTTCTCACCATGTATGTTGTTAACTAACCCGTCTAAAAGCTACGTATTGCACGTTTTACTTGCCTGAGGCGTTGAAATAAAAGGAAGGACAACGTGGGACGTGGCACTCTGCCCCTACTCTGGAGCCATTTGAGACTGTGCGACAGATCCACAGATGATGCAATCTCTATCGCACTCCACACTGCCCTTTCCCACCTGGACAAGAGGAACACCTACATGAGAATGCTATTCATTGACTACAGCTCAACATTCAACACCATAGTGCCCTCTAAGCTCATCACTAAGCTAAGGATCTTGGGACTAAACACCTCCCTCTGCAATTGGATCCTGGACTTCCTGACGGGCCGCCCCCCAGGTGGTAAGGGTAGGTAACAACACATCTGCCACACTGATCCTCTACACGGGGCTCCTCAGGGGTGCGTGCTCAGTCCCCCTCCTGTACTCTCTGTTCACCCATGACTGCATGGCCAGGCACGACTCCAACACCATCATTAAGTTTGCCGACGACACAACCGTGGTAGGCCTGATCACCGACAACGATGAGACAGCCTATAGGGGAGGAGGTCAGAGATCTGGCCATGTGGTGCCAGGACAACAACCTCTCCCTCAACGTGACCAAGACAAAGGAGATGATTGTGGACTACAGGAAAAAAAAGAGGACTGAGCATGCCCCCATTCTCATCAACGGGGCTGTAGTGGAACAGGTTGAGAGCTTCAAGTTCCTTGGTGTCCACATCACCAACGAACTATCATGGTCCAAACACACCAAGACAGTCGTGAAGAGGGCACGACAAAGCCTATTCCCCCTCAGGAGACTAAAAAGATTTGGCAGGAGACCTGTTGTATTCGGCGCATGTGACCAATAAAATTTGATTTGATTTTGATTTGATTTGACATAGCCCCTGGTTCTCCTCAGACTTGACTGCCCTTGACCAGCACAAAAACATCCTGTGGCGTACTGCATTAGCATTGAATAGCCCCCGCGATATGCAACTTTTCAGGGAAGTTAGGAACCAATATACACAAGCAGTTAGGAAAGCGAAGGCTAACTTTTTCAAACAGAAATTTGCATCCTGTAGCTCTAACTCCAAAATGTTTTGGGACACTGTAAAGTCCATGGAGAATAAGAGCACATCCTCCCAGCTACCCACTGCACTGAGGATAGAAACACTATCACCACCGATAAATCTACAATAAGAGAATTTCAACAAGCATTTTGCTTAGGCTGGCCATGCTTTCCACCTGGCTACCACTACCATGGCCACCAGCTCTGCACCCTCCGCTGCAACTTGCCCATGCAATGATGTTCTTGCTGCTGGTGACTCTCAGATCCACCTCTACGCAGATGACACCATTTTGTATACATCTGGCCCTTCATTGGACACTGTGTTAACAAACCTCCAAATGAGCTTCAATGCCATACAACACTCCTTCCATAGCCTCCAACTGCTCTTAAACACTAGTAAAATTAAATGCATGCTCTTCAATCGAACACTGCTGGCACCCGCCCACCCAACTAGAATCACTACTCTCGACGGGTCTGACCTAGAGTATGTGGACAACTACAAATACCTAGGTGTCTGGTTAGACTGTAAACTCTCCTTCCAGACTCACATTAAGCATCCAAAGGGAAATCTAGAATCGGCTTCCTATTTCGCAACAAAGCCTCCTTCACTCATACTGCCAAACATGCCCTCGTAAAACTGACTATCCTACCGATCCTTGACTTCGGCGATGTCATTTACAAAACAGCCTCCAACACTACTCAGCAAATTGGATGTAGTCTATCACAGTGCCCTCCGTTTTGTACACAGAGACAAAATATACATTTTTATTTGTCAAATATTTGGGGAAGTCCGGCTTCCCTTGGCATCCATGAATACATTCCACTGGGTGCTATAGGATTGTACAGCTGACCTGTCTCATGACCTCTGTATTTTTCATAATTTGACTGATGGTTCTGCACGTTTTTTAAATGTATAAATTGTAAAAAAAATAAAGAAAATCAACTATGGGTGAAATTGGAAAGATCTGCTGCTCCAGTTCAGTTTCAAGAACTGTATCAAATCATTGAGTTCCAATTCAGCTTGAATAAACATTTAGCAGGCCTATAGCTGTCGGTTGTTCATGAAGGGTTGCCCTATTGCCCGGGGGAAGTGAACTGAGCCGTCAGGCAAATGGAGCCTGGTTTGAATACTAAAAACAATCAATCTGTGAAGAATTCCAGTAGCCTAAAACTGATATTTTTAATTCCTCCCCATTGTTTAGGTGAAAGACAGACAATTTATGGCAGTTGAGCAAGTTGAGCATGCTCTGTGGTTGCCACATTGGGCATGGGATACATTTTATACTAAATACAACCAAACTGCAAATCATTCCATCTTTCTGGTTCCTCTCAATTGTTTTAGTGAAGGGATTGGTTCCTGATCCATGACCGGATCTTTTATTTCTGAGGCTACATATCTGTGAGTCCACAAATTCTCGCAGGAATTTGTGACTTAAGAAAATAAATATAACCTAGCTGCATTAGTTAATTGCCCAAAATAAGAATTTAGCAATGTAACTAAGCAAAACCAAACAAACAAAATGACAATAGCCACTACAACTGTGAAAAATGTTATTTACGTACATGGTTTGCAGTTTGCACTATCCACAACTACAAACAGCGCTCATTGTCATTAGCTAGCTATGTCGATTTAGCGATGCTAGCTAGCTACGTTGTTATTGATGCTAGCTAGCGAATTAGCTTAGGCTCCATATAGAACAAGCTAACATTAGCTAGCTAAGTAGCCCCCTAACAAAGTCTTTAGTCCAATGCCTAACTGATGCTAACTTGTTGGCTAGCGAGATTCAATGGCCTGCTAACTAGCTAGCTAACTATCGTTAGCTTGCTAATTCACTAGCTGGCGTCGCTATAATGAGCTAGCTAATGACAACATGACCAGTTGCTTGTCGTGGTGTAGTGCAAACTGCAAAACCACGCAAGTAAATTACGTTTATGACAATTTGTACTGGCTATTCTTGTTTTGTTTGTTTGGTTTTGCTTAGTAACGTTGCACATTTCTTCTTTTTGGCATTTAACTATGCAGTTAACCAGGTCCAGGTTCAAATTAACATAAGTCCCTAAGGTCCTGTGAGAAATAGAGCAGGAGCCACTCCCTTTAGAGAAAGTTAGGTAATTTTTGCGTGGAAATCAGCTAACATTAATAACCAAAAAATACCCAACTTGCCTGTTGCGCAAGTGCCTTTCAGACCTTAAATCAATCCCTGCATGTCTGTTCTGCTTTGTGGTATTGAGCTGCAGTGTTTTTGATCAGATTAATGTGGACGTTCTGGTGTTTGCTACTGATTCATGCTCCAGATCTAGCAAGATGTTGCTTGTTTGATCTGTGCTCTGTTTCAGACTGTTTTGATGAACAAGTTACAACACTAGAAGCTGTGTAGGCTTTTTGAGTTGTATAAGCTATACTCAGGTAGTTATGGTTTGCGTTATTATATTAGGCAATTCATAAGGTGATACCTGTTATGATTCTGATGATCTCTGTCAAATGAATGTACCAAATGCATGTTTATCACTGCTCATTGGTGTCTAGGCCGAGTTACTGTAAAGCACATTGTGACAACTCTTGATGTAGAAGGGGCTTCATAAATACATTTGATTGATTGAATGATTGTTTGTTTAATTGATAGGCCTACATCCTCACTAGAACAACCTTTTTGCCCCTCAGTTTGTATATCACGAGGCCTTGGTCACAGCGATCTCAGACATGTACCCCTCTTTCTTCCACGTGGGCCATCTGCGGAAAAAACTTCTCCTGCTTGGCATCAGTGTGTGCAGCTTCCTGGTTGGCCTGCTAATGGTCACAGAGGTGAGAGTCGACAATACTGGTCGAACGGGTTTACCACAACAGATTAGTAATATGATCAGGTAGCTTTTATAGGAAGAAGAATGGGCATTTGAACCTCTCTGTTCCCACAGATATCAGATGATTTGCAGTGAAAGTCACGTGTGTTGCCTGCTACTCACAGTACTTTAAATCCAATTTTCTTATTTAGAAAGATTGTTTAGTAATTATTCTGCCTACCACCCCCCTCTCCCCCTCTCTGTAGGGTGGCCTGTATGTGTTTCAGCTGTTTGATTACTATGCCTGCAGTGGGATGACTCTCCTGGTCTTTGCTATTCTCCAGGCCGTCTGTGTTGGGTGGTGTTATGGTGAGAAGCATCAGGGTTAACCACAAATGCACAAACATTTCCATACAAAACATTTAAAGTCAACAGTAACTAGTTTAATGCCATTTGAGGGAACATACTGAATGTATGAGTCGAAACAGTACATTTCATCATTGTACCAATAAAGTTATGTTGATAACACTGGGTTGCGTTAAGTTACTCTAAATCAGATATATTTTACAACTGCCTAAAACTTCAATCACGAATCATCTGTGAATCATTACTAAAGTGAATATATTTTATGCCCTCAAGGTGCGGAGCGACTGTATGTTAATATTGAGGACATGATTGGCTATCGTCCCTTGGCCATTCATGAAGTACTGTTGGATGTACATCACACCGGTCATATGCACAGTAAGTATCTTGCTAGCTGAAACAAGTGTCTCTATGTCATTAGTTAACACACACTACCGGTCAAAGGTTTTAGAACACCTACTCATTCAAGAGTTTTCTTTATTTTTACTATTTTCTACATTGTAGAATAATAGTGAAGACATCAAAACTATGAGATAACACAAATGGAATCATGTAGTAACCAAAAAATATATTTTATATTTGAGATTCTTCAAATAGCCACCCTTTACCTTGATGACAGCTTTGCACACTATTAGCATTATCTCAACCAGCTTCATCTGGAATGCTTTTCCAACAGTCTTGAAGGAGTTCCCACATATGCTGAGCACTTGTTGGCTGATTTTCCTTCACTCTGCGGTCCGACTCATCCCAAACCATCTCAATTTGGTTGAGGTCGGTGGCTGATGCAGCACTCAATCACTCTCCTTCTTGGTAAAATAGCCCTTACACAGCCTGGAGGTGTGGTCATTGTCCTGTTGAAAAACAAATGATAGTCCCACTAAGCCCAAACCAGATGGGATGGCGTATCGCTGCAGAATGCTGTGGTAGCCATGCTGGTTAAGTGTGCCCTTGAATCCTAAATAAATCACAGACAGTGTCACCATCAAAGCACCCCCACACCACATCACCTCTTCCTCCATGCTTTACGGTGGGAAATACACATGTGGAGATCATCCGTTCACCCACACCGCGTCTCACAAAGACACAGCGGTTGGAACCAAAAATCTCCAATTTGGACTCCAGACCAAAGGACACATTTTCACCAGTCTAATTTCCATTGCTCGTGTTTCTTGGCCCAAGCAAGTCTCTTCTACTTATTGGTTTCCTTTATAGTGGTTTCTTTGCAGCATTTTGACCATGAAGGCCTGATTCACACAGTCTCCTCTGAACAGTTGATGTTGAGATGTGTCTGTTACTTGAACCATGTGAAGCATTTATTTGGGCTGCAAATTCTGAGGCTGGTAACTGTAATGAACTTATCGTCTGCAGCAGAGGTAACTCTGGGTCTTCCATTCCTGTGGCAGTCCTCATGAGAGCCAGTTTCATCATAGCGTTTTATAGTTTTTGCGACTGCACTTGAAGAAACATTCAAAGTTCTTGAAATTGTCCGTATTGACTGACCTTCATGTCTTAAAGTAATGATGGACTGTCATTTCTCTCTGCACGATTATTGATGATTGTTTCTCCTGAGTGGCGTAGTGGTCTAAGGCACTGCATCGCAGTGCTAACTGTGCCACTAGAGATCCTGGTTTGAATCCAGGCTCTGTCGCAGCCGGCTGCGACCGGGAGACTCATGGGCGGCGCACAATTGGTCCAGGGTAGTGGAGGGAATGGCCGGCAGGGATGTAGCTCAGTTGATAGAGCGTGGCGTTTGCAACGCCAGGGTTGTGGGTTCGATTCCCACGGGGGGCCAGTATAAAAATAAAAATAAAACATTACAAAAAAATAAATATGTATTCACTAACTGTAAGTCGCTCTGGATAAGAGCGTCTGCTAAATGACTAAAATGTAAATGTTTGAGCTGTTCTTGCCATAATATGGACTTAGTCTTTTACCAAATAGGGCTATCTTCTGTATATCCCCCACCTTGTAACGCCACAACTGATTGGCTCAAACACATTAAGGAAAGAAAATCCACAAATTAACTTTTAATAAGTCACACCTGTTAATTGAAATGCATTCCAGGTGACTACCTCATGGAGTTGGTTGAGAGAATGCCAAGAGTGTGCAAAGCTGTCAAGGCAAAGGGTGGCTGTTTGAAGAATCTCAAATATATTTTGATTTGTTTAACACTTTTTTGGTTACTACATGATTCCATCTGTGTTATTTCATAGTTTTGATGGCTTCACTATTATTCTACAATGTAGAAAATAGTAAAAATAAAGAAAAACTCTTGAATGAGTAGGTGTTCTAAAACTTTTGACTGGTAGTGTATCTGTTATTACAGTATATACAGTGGAAGAGGTAATACACTTTACTATTGTACTGCTCTTTTACCTTAAATAATCATTTTTTAAAATTCTTCTCACAAAAAAGGACCAATATTCCAATACACAAATACAATAGAGTTCCAGCACTTGAATGTCTAAACATCTTCTAAGAGTGAAAGTGTACTTTAATACAAAGCCTTCTTGCATACATTCTACCCACTGAGCAACAACTGGTTGAATCAACGTTGTTTCCAAGTCATTTCAACCCAAAACATTTAGTTGAATCAACGTGGAAAACTGATTGGATTTGCAAAAGTCATCAACATTAGGGCATTGTTTCAATTATCAAATCAAATTTTATTTGCCACATGTGCCGAATACAACAGGTGTAGAAATTACAGTGAAATGCTTACTTACAAGCCCTTAACCAACAATGCATTTTTAAAATATATTTTTTAACAAAAGTCTTAAGTAATTTTTTTTTAAAGCAAATAACTAAAGAGCAGCAGCAAAATAAAATAACAGTAGGGAGGCTATATACAGAGGGTACCGGTGCAGAGTCAATGTGCGGGGCACCGGCTAGTCGAGGTAATATGTACATGTGGGTAGAGTCAAAGTGACTATGCATAAATAATAAACAGAGTAGCAGCAGCGTAAAAGAGGGGGTGGGGTTGGGGGGGCAGTGCAAATAGTCCGGGTAGCAATGATTAGCTAGCTGTTCAAGAGTCTTATGGCTTGGGGGTAGAAGCTGTTGAGAAGCTTTTTGGACGTAGACTTGACGCTCTGGTACCGTTTGCCGTGCGGTAGCAGAGAGAACAGTCTATGACTAGGGTGGCTGGAGTCTGACAATTTTAAGGGTCTTCCTCTGACATCGCCTGGTATAGAGGTCCTGGATGGCAGGAAGCTTGGTCCCAGTGATGTACTGGGCTGTACGCACTACCCTCTGTAGTGCCTTGCAGTCGGAGGCCGAGCAGTTGCCATACCAGGCGATGATGGAACCAGTCAGGATGCTCTCGATGGTGCAGCTGTAGAACTTTTTGAGGATCTGAGGACCCATGCCGAATATTTTCAGTCTCCTGAGGGGGAATAGGCTTTGTCGTGCCCTTTTCACGACTGTCTTGGTGTGTTTGGACCATGATAGTTCGTTGGTGATGTGCACACCAAGGAACTTTAAGCTCTCAACCTGTTCCACTACAGCCCCGTCGATGAGAATGGGGGTGTGCTCAGTCCTCTTCTTGTTCCTGTAGTCCACAATCATCTCCTTTGTCTTGATCCCGTTGAGGGAGAGGTTGTTATCCTGGCACCACACGGCCAGGTCTCGGACCTCCTCCCTATAAGCTGTCTCATCGTTGTCGGTGATCAGACCTACCACTGTTGTGTCATCAGCAAACTTAATGATGGTGTTGGAGTCGTGCCTGGCCATGCAGTCATGGGTGAACAGGGAGTACAGGAGGGGACTGAGCACGCACCCCTGAGGGGCCCCCATGTTGAGGATCAGCGTGGCAGATGTGTTGTTACCTACCCTTACCACCTGGGGGCGGCCCGTCAGGAAGTCCAGGATCCAGTTGCAGAGGGAGGTGTTTAGTCCCAGGATCCTTAGCTTAGTGATGAGCTTTGAGGGCACTATGGTGTTGAACGCTGGGTTGTAGTCAATGAACAGCATTCTCACGTAGGTGTTCCTCTTGTCCAGGTGGGAAAGGGCAGTGTGGAGCGCAATAGAGAATGCATCATCTGTGGATCTGTTGGGGCGGTATGCAAATTGGAGTGGGTCTAGGGTTTCTGGGATAATGGTGTTGATGTGAGCCATGACCAGCCTTTCAAAGCACTTCATGGCTACAGATGTGAGTGCTACGGGTCGGTAGTCATTTAGGCAGGTTATCTTAGTGTCCTTGGGCACAGGGACTATGGTGGTCTGCTTGAAACATGTAGGTATTACAGACTCAGTCAGGGACATGTTGAAAATGTCAGTGAAGACATTTGCCAGTTGGTCAGCACATGCTCGGAGTACACGTCCTGGTAATCCGTCTGGCCCTGCGTCCTTGTGAATGTTGACCTGCTTAAAAGTCTTACTCACATCGTGATCACATAGTCTTACTCAGAGCGTGATCACATAGCCATCCGGAACAGCTTGTGTTATTGTTTAACAAGGTTGAATAAGTATTAGAAAGTTACATGGTTAGTTCCCATTGCTGTCAGCTAAGCTATCTATTAAACTAGCCTATCCTTCTCAGTCCGGATGTTAACATTACTTGTGTTATTGAAAATGTGTAATTATAGCCCTATAACTAAACTATGAAGTACGTAATCAGTCAGGTCTTACATTTCCCCCCTTCTTTAACTAAGACCCTAAGTCATGAAAAAGTCATTGAGTCTAGCAGTTAGCCTTAGTTTACGAGCTGGTCATGGCTCTGTTTGATGTTCTTCTTGTGCTCTTGCTTCTGGCACATCTCCATGAGCAACTTCTTGTCTTTGACCTTGAATGTTCTGCTGTTGACCTTGAATATGGTCAGGTTGTGGAATGAACACCTCAACATCAATTTCTTCTTCGGCGGGCTGGCTAGTACGAAACAGTCTTTTTGTGATCCAGAAGGTTCCATCTTAAAGCTGGAATGTCTATCTGCCAGGTCGATCGATGATTCGATAAGGTCCAGACAAACTGGTTTTCAGCTTGTGTCCTCTCAGTGGTCTCTTTACCAAGACACAGTCTCCAACTTGCAGTGAGGAATCCTCTTTTACATTGTTTCTTTAGTCGTAATACTTATTTTGAGCATCCTGACATTTCTGTACTTCTACCCGTAACTTTGCGTCGTCAGGTGACTTATCAGCTGCAAAAAGTGGATGGACTGTATCCAGTGGGACTCTGAAGGTTCTTCCAATCATGAGCTCGGCGGGTGATTTTCCTGTCACCTTGTGAGGCATTGATCTGTAGCTCAACAGTAGTGTTTTCAATGCATCAGAGAACTGTTTTCTATCTTGCATCAGGGCACGAAGACCATACTTCAGGACTTTGTCAAACCTTTCCACACCTGCGTTGGCTAGTGGATGGTACAATGGGGTCTTCTGGTGCACGATTCCTTTCTTCTCCAAGTAAGACGTAAAGTCAGCTTGTGAATTGCAGGCCATAATCAGTCACTAGAACTTGAGGCTGGCCCCATTATGTGAACAGATCTTAAAGTCCATTGATCATTGTTGCTGTGGTCACATTGCTTGTGGCTAAGACTTCAGGCCATTTGCTGTACAGGTCTGTCACAATGATCAGGTACTTCTGATGAGCTGGAGCTGCTTGTAGTTCTCCAAAGATGTCCACTTGGATCTTCTCCCAAGGTCATTTAAGGCATGGTGTAGGTTGTAGTGGGTTTCTTTCTGGTATGAGGGAATTTTCACTTTGTGAAAAACTGTGTGCCCTGCGCACTAAGTTGGTGACAACATTGTCCATCTTTGGCCACCATACTTTGCTGCGAAGGAACTGCTTCATCTTTCTTGTTCCTGGGTGTCCTTCATGAGCTTGGGTGAGGACTCTGTGTCAGAGTGATTGGTGCAATGGTACGATCTCCTCTTCCAACACATGATTTTTTACAACTGAAAAGTTTGTCTCGTACCATGTAGTATGGACTGAGCAGTATGTCTCGTTGGACCTTTCCATCCTGCTTTCATGTAGGTTTGCACTTTGCTTGGATCTTGTAGTGTTTCTCTTGCTAGCTCTTCCGGTGTGATGGCTCCTTGTAGCTCATCAATTAAGGTCTGTGGAATGAATAGCTCATCTACTTCCTCGTCAAAGTAAGACTCCTCTGTGCTATCGTCTTGTGGAACCAGTCTTGAAAACGTATCAGGAACATTGTTTAACTTTCCTGGGCAAACCTCTGTTTTGTACATGTACTGGGCAAGCCGATCTGACTAGCTGGAGATTCTCATGGGCCGTCTTCCTGTTCCTGAGGCCAACAGAAGAGTGGTCAAGGCCTGATGATCTGTTCTTAGTGTAAACGGTCGTCCCAACAAGTACACATGCCATTTCTCCATGCTCCATTCACAAGCCAGTGCTTCTCTTTCACCGACTGAGTATCTCTGTTCAGAGCCTGACAGAGTCTTCGATGCGTAAGCAACTGGTCATTCTTCTCCATCCACGATCTGATTAAGACTGCTCCTAATCCAACTGCCGAAGCGTCGCAGGTAAGGAACGTTGTATGATCTGGGTGGAAGTAAGCCAGAACAGGTGGTTCTGCTATTGCATGTTTCAGTTCAGCGAAGGCTTGGTCTTGTGCGGACATCCATTTCCATTCTGGGTCCTGGTGTAGCAACTGTCTTAGGGGTTCCGTCGTTGTTGCGTAGTCCGGAATGAACTTCAAGTAATAGTTTGTCATTCCTAAGAAGGTTTGAAGCTCTTTCACTTACTTTGGTGCTGGCATCTTCTTGATTGTCATAGGCCCTTTTCACGATGACGTCATCTAACTTCCGCCTTTCCGCGTAGCAGGTTAACTTCACTTCCGTTCGCCCGTAACCTGAGACTTCTCAACGAAAATACAACTGTTGACCACTAACTAGCAAGCTAGCTACTTGAAGAAATTCCAAAAGGTACGTTTAAGTTAAATTAGTAAAGTTAAGAGTAATAATGTTTACGTATATGCAATGGTTTGTAACTTGCTAACGTTATTGTTAATTCATAATTGTTCACTGCCTTAGTTACTTAAAAGTGGGCTAACGTTAGCTAACAACAACTTAGTACCAGATACCGATAACGTTAAAAGGTAGCGTTACATTGCTGCCTGGCTGTAATGTAACAAGTTTACTTAGCTAGCTATCTAACCCTTTGTTAGGCAGTTAGTTTATTCATGAATGTATAGTAACTCACCTATTCAAATACTGTTGTGCATGATAGCTAGATAAATATTGATTCCTGGTCAAAGCTGAATGTTAATTTAGCTGTTTATTTTCTCTCGGTGTCTGTATCGCAACAGTATCCCATCCAACACCGAAGCATGGCACAATCTTCGAGAAGATGCTATTGCAGTGTACCATTTTGTTCAAACAACAAACAGAAATTCCCGTATCTGAGTTTTCACGATTTCCCTGTTGATGGAGAAATACGTGCCCGTTGGGTGAGGGCGATCAGGAGAGATGAGGGACCAAGTTTTAAGATTCTTCGTGGGAGCACCTTTGTTTGCAGTCAGCACTTTCCCCCTGAGGATAGATACACATCGGCCAGTGGACGGATCCGTATTAAACAGGGATCAGTGCCGTCTAGATTCCACTGGAATGATTGGGGTAAGGATAGGTAGACAGCGTTAAACGTAATACTACTGTAATCCAATAATATATTACTTGTACAAAATGTTTAATAATTTAATCCTGATGCAATATAGCTGCTACATTTTGTCATTTTAGGGACTGAAAAGTGATTACCAAAATGTATCATGACAAGCATATGGTTAATTTCACACATATAGGAGGCGGCTCACAAGCTCGGGAGTCAGTTTACCAGCGAGCAAGAAAGCGTCTTGGTGTTGCTGTCCTGGATGATTCTGATCATGAGATGCCTGACAGCACAGAGGGTGCTTTGCCTGCAGTGACAAACGATCACGACTATGCCTGCCGTCCTTCTCCTGGTTAGTATTACAAATAAGAGTAACCATGTATCTGTTTGGCAAAAAAAGTAAAAGTATATGGCAGTTAAGTAAAAATACTATTTTATACTACGATTTGGAGTAACTGGTCTCTCTGTGAAAAAGACTTGGCGTTTTAAACCTCATCCATCTTAGAAGCTTCTTCAGTTTTATTTATTGAAAATGGGATGGGATAGATGAGTAATAACTAACCTACCAACATGTATGCTTTTTCTTCCCCTTAAGGTAAACTGGACAGTGCTACTCAAAGAATTCGAGAGTTGGAGCTGCAAGTGTTGTCCCTAGAAATTGAGATCCAGCACCTGACAGTTAAGAAGCAGCATCCACTCCTTTTTAATTTTTGTGTCACAGATGAGGACTATCGCTACTACACACGATTCAGCTCAAAGGAGGTCTTCACTGTGTTTTGGGATTCTGTTTATCCCTCTGCTTCACGGCTTGTATACTGGTCTAAGGCACAGCAAACGGCACATGTGACACCTAGCCCTCACCGAAAACTTCCACTTATTGATGAACTATTTATGTTTCTGTGTCGTGTTGCAGCTGGGCTTCAGGAGAAAACCTTGTCTACCATCTTTGAGGTCAGCCTGTCCACAGTTAGCCGCATCATTTTAACATGGACTAGCTACCTTTACCAGGTTCTTGGCTCACTGCCGGTGTGGATGACAAGAGAGCAGGTGCAGGCCACAATGCCTGATAAGTTCAAGCTCTACTGCCCTCAGGTGAGAGTTATAGTAGACTGCACCGAGATCCGCTGTGAAACACCATCCTCCCTCTCACTACAGTCAGAAACCTTTTCGAGCTACAAAAATCACACCACCTTTAAAGGGCTGATTGGTGTAGCTCCATGTGGTGTTATCACATTTGTATCAAAGCTCTACACAGGCTCCATCTCCGACATGGAAATAACACGGAAATGTCAGATCTTGCATTTACTTCAGCCCGGAGATGAATTAATGGCGGACAAGGGTTTCCTGATCGAGAGGATGTTGTCAGAAGTGGGGGCAACACTCGTCATCCCTCCACTGAAAAAATCTCCTCAGCTCAGCAGGGAGGACACTCTTAAGACCCAGGCCATCGCCCGGCTGAGGATTTTAGTCGAGAGGGCCATACGGAGGGTGAAGGAGTACCATATCTGGGATGGGCTTGTTCCTCTTTCCACAGTGGGTTCAGTGAATCAGCTGTGGGCCATCTGCTGCCTCATGTCGAACTATCAGGGACCTCTTGACATTAAGGACAAACCGTCTGATTTTTTTCAACTGGAAGTTGTATATTCCTATAAGCTAGATGGGCTGTAAATAGAAGTACTTTTATATTACTGTATTGTATGTACAAAAAATTTTAAATATGAATTAACTTTGTTGGTAATTTAATTGATCTAATGTTATACTGTATGTTTTTGTTAAGGGTAATAACTTTTTCATAGCTATTAATGAACCTAATGTGATATATTGTAAAAATATCCAACTATTAACCATGTTATGTGCTTATGTGTCATGGCACTGATGGAACTATTAAATATATGTTTGCAAGCAACTGCTTCCAATCCTTTTTGATTTTGGTAAGAGCATTTACAACATCGCAATCCTTTTCAAAATTTGTATTTCAATACATAGATATACAGTATATAACACAATTAAGTTCATTTGCAGTTAAAGAAAAACATGTCGACATTTACATCACAATCCTTTTCAAAATGTGTGTTTCAGTACATAGGAGATATACAGTATATGACAAGTTAATTTGCAGTTAAAGAAAAAAATGTCAAAGGTTCACCTTCCACATTTACCTTAACACTATTTACACATAAAATTCTGCCTTATGTTTTATAACTTAAGAAGACATCCATGTAGATGTTATAATAGAAATGATCAAGCTTCTGTCGCATTGAGTGGATAATCTCCTCATCCCTAAAGATTCTCTCAACTGTGAAGTCAGTGCGGGTATCTGTAATGAAGTCACACCACTGAAGTCCGCTTAAGGCGAGTTGGCCTTGAACCTGATAGTAGTATTTGTGGCTCTTCTTAAGGCAGGCCTGGCCTTTAACTGTGATCAGGTGTTTAACTTGGGTAACATTTTCAACATCGCAACTCTTAACCTCAGCAAGACCAAATGGTGGTGCTTCTGTTGGGCAGAAGACTTTAGCATCCGGGCTGGCTGCAAGGTGAGGTGAATCAGGGTGGATGATGACCCCGCATTGTTTCAGAGAGACATCACAAAAATCAGAATATTGCCTCAGTATCTCAGGTTCCAGATCCAACCCTCTTCTCATAGCAGCTGTCTGAGGAGTTCCTCTCAGAATGCGGGTTGCCAAAGCCTTGGCAGACAACTCCCCACGAACATGGCATATTTCACGGAATCTGCTGGCTGTCAGTCGGGGTTTGCGTACCTGGCTCCACAGCTGGCATTCTGACTGCATTCTTGTTTCTGCTTCAATAGCAGCAGACATCTCCTCTGACACAATCAGGCTGTCCAAATGACATTGTTGTATGTAGTTGGGCTCAAAATCAATGGGAAATTTAAAGTTGTAACCTTCAATAGGCAACTGAGGAAACTCACTGGCACCAGGGTGTTTAATAATATCTCTACTTAATTCTAGAGGGCACTGGTAAGAAAGCACAGACCCAAATGGCACAGGGCCAAATTTAGAGTCCACCAAATTAAGGCCCTCAAGCCCGTGCAGCAATTTGCAAATCCCTGGTTGTGGACGGATGTCTTTCAGTTTCTCAGCACTGGCCATGACGTGAGGATCCGGAATAGGCCCTGGCATGAAAGTGAGATATGTCAAGTTTAGATTTCATTAAATGCCACCTTATCTTTTCACTAAAAAAGACAACCACACTCATCCAGTCTCGTACATGCTTCTAATACAAATAAAAAAATATCCACTGAAAGTCTATATAAAAAGTAACAAATAATAATCACTTTTATGTTTGTATTATTTTAGAAATGCACTAAAGTCTTTGTGCTCTAGTACAGGCGGGGGGCTCATTCAGACTCACCATCATAGGCTCGGTACAGTGTGCACTTCACTCCAGCTCTGACACTTGTTTTTTTCTTAGCCGCTGGTTTACACACCGCCATATCATTGGTGGCCTCTGGTACAATTCCCTGTGATATAATAATGATGAACAATACATTGTCAAAAGTCAATACAAACTGCAAAGTTCTGCATCAGTGTAACAAATAATATCTGACCTGTGTCCTAGGCCGGTGCCAGGTCTGCAGTGCGCTGGTGCATGACAGAGGCAATGGCACTGTCTTAAAGCCCATGGTAACATAGTGAGCACTTTGAAAAAGAAGTGCTACTATGTGATTACATAGTGCTTTCCCAGCAGAGCAGGAACATGACATGTGATTGAGTACCACAGGAACCTCTGCAGAGTCTAGTGTAACCTGTTCATAGAGACATAACAATTAGTGCTGTACTTACAAAACATTTTTTCTGCGTTTCATTATAAACTACTGTACACAATTTTCAAAACCCAATTTCTTTTTTTTAATTAAGAAAAATTGGCTGTTCTGAAACCTTTGACAAGTAGTGCCAACACTTATCGAAAATTTGAACATTTTGAGTTATCACAGAATCTTTCCCAGTCTTTATTGCCGTCAACAACCCACATCGGTTTGTAAGAATTTCGTTGTGTATTAAGTTTAATGATACAAAATCAGAGCTCAGACTGAGAAACAAACTGATCCACAGTGGAACTTTGTGGAATCATTCTTATTAAATCTGCAACCGCAGCAAAACACAACAAAAAGAAAACTTATCTATCTTAACCTATCTTATCATAATGTTAGAGAACTGTTTATCTGAGAAACCTGAAGCCGATGAGCCTCCTCATTTTTCTTCATGGACCTGTAACATCGCCCTCTCACTGTCACCTCACCGTTAACTACACTTGAGACTGTTTCAATACAGTGATTGGGAGAAAGGGCGCAGCATTAGCCATTAATACATTACTGACTCTTATCTTACGGTCGATACAAACAGCAGTAATATTAAAAAGAGGCTGCAAAACAGAAACTCGTCAGCTCATAACCTTCGCTAGCATAGGGCTAATTTAAGCTAAATAAAGATAAACACGTACCTTCATAATCAAACAGGTAACCTTCAACGAAGAACTTGTAGCCTTTATCAAGCTTCGATCTTGAAGTAAGGGACCACTTGTCAGCAAGTCGTTCTACGTCGTTAAGTCGTATTGGTGGCAGATGTGAAAGGGACTGGGTGAACTCCATAATGATGTGCTACTAGCTAAGCGTTCCTAAGCGACACCGGATGTAAACATAACCTGCATCGCGGCAGAACGGAAGTTGTCTGACGTCACGTGAAAAGGGCCCATTGGAGGGTTCCATCTACTAAAGATGCGCGGGAAAAAATATGTTATGTCAAGGTCTTTGTTTTGCTAACGTTAGCGGCCTTGTGAACATTAGCTATATATATATTTATTTATTTTCTCCGATAGCTGAGTGTACACGGACAGAAATGGACTCCAAATACCCACATCTGGTAACTATGTATTTTCGTTGTAACTAACTAGCTAGCTAAGGAACGAAGAAGCTACGTTTTGCTAGCAAACAAACGTTACATAATAATGTACCGTATGCAGTGAAAAACTAGCTAACGTTAGCTACCTGACTGACTTTAGTTAGCTAACTTGTTAGCTATCCCAGCTGACAATCACTCATGCAAAATGTCAATCTATCTTTTTCACAGGCGAGACCTCAGAAGAAGCTCCGTAAAGTGAGGTAAGAAACCTCTTCTAGGGAACTTGGTATAGTGATAAATAGTAATGGCGAACTTTTGTAGGCACTAACTCTGCCATGGTTCGTTCGTTGGACAAAGCCTATGAGGAAAATAAATGCGTTTTTGGATTAACGCCGAAAATCAGGTCTGTGTTAAACACAAGTTTAGGAGATATAATACGTTTGGTTCTATGAGATAATCTTCATCAGCTGACGTCACTTTTTGTGAGTTACATTGAATTTATGTAATCATTAAAATCACGATGGCTTCGTAATTAATACAGCTAATGTTCGCATAGAATAAAACGTATAAAATCTCCTAAACCTGTGTTAACCTCAGACCGTAGTGCCTGGACACAGCCCTTAGCCGTGGTATATTGGCCAAATACCACAAACCCCAGAGGTGCCTTATTGCTATTATAAACTGTTTACCAACGTAATTAGAGCAGTACAAATCTGTTTTGGCTGTACCCATGTTATACGGTCTGATATCACGGTTTTCAGGCAATCAGCATTCAGGGCTCGAACCACCCAGTTTATAATGGAGTTAGGTATCTATCTAGCACCTATGTGAAGTTGGCCACAATAAGGATGAGCCACAATAGTGGAATTTAATTGAATGTGATGCAAATGTATACAAATAGTGGACTAGATAATGCTTGACAAGGTTGGAATGTTATATAAATTCAACAAAAATATAACATTTTGTTAATTTGACAAAAATAAATAAATCAGTTGAAATTGCACTGGATGCATTAGACTTAAGAATTGCATTGGGGGCATACTGACGTCTACATTTATATTGCACTATACAGTCTTACCCCATTTCATGGATCAACAATCCTTAGGTATCAGTCTACTCAGTGACACACAACTATCAGTGTCGTAGCTCTTATTTCCGGGCTTTGACTGTGGGAAATCACCTCCCTGTCAGCTTATTGTGCATATTGACAAGTACATTTTTAGTATTTATTAGGATCCCCAATTAGCTGTTGTCAAGGCAGCGGCTACTCTTCCTGGGTTCCAAATGTTCTTACGTTACACCCTTATTCTAAAATGTATTAAATGTTTTAGTCATCCATCTACACACAATACCCCATAATGAGAAAGCGAAAACAGGTTTTTTTTTTTTCAATTTAAAGTTTTATTAAGTTTTCAATCAACCAACCAAACACATTCCACATTCACAGATGTGAATTAAAAAAAAATTATAATAATAAAAAATTGTTTTATATATGTATATATATATATACATACATACATATATACACATACATACATACATACATACACACACAAATAATAATTATAACAAAATTTAAATTATAGAACTTGCAGCAGCACTATCAAGGTTCTTATTAGCTATTTCCAGCCTTAGCTGAGATGACGAGCCAATAATTAGTTTTTAGGTTTTACAGCACCTTACACAACACGCATCTGCCCATCTCCCTGATTCCCCCATTCACTCTGTCCAATTTGAAATATAGTTGAGTAGTGGAGACCAGAGTCTATCAAACTTGGGCTGTCTCTTGTGGAGGTCATAAGTGAGCTTTTCAAGGGGGAGAAAGTCAACAATCTGGTCAATCCACATTTTAAATGTAGGAGAAGTATTAGAGGCCCACAATAGAAGAATACATTTCTTAGCAAAGTATGTAATGGTCATGAGCAAATTTTCTCTGTCAGGATCAAGAACAAAGTCCTGCTGGGCATTAAGAAGATAGAGACACGGGGTCATATCAAACTGTACATCTAGTATTTTCTGTGCAGCAGTATGTATAGATTGCCAAAATCTGGCAATCTCTCTGCAGCTCCAAAATACATGCATATAGGTTCCACTTTCAGAGGTACATCTATTACAATTAGGAGAAATGTCTGTTTTCATTTTATGGAGTCTCAGGGGAGTGTAATAAAATTTGTAAAAAAATTTGTAATTAGATTCTTTCATTTTTACATTAGTAGAGGAGCAGTATACCCTGTCGCAAACCTCCGACCATAACTCGTCACTGATAGTCAGACCAAGGTCCTTTTCCCATATTATTTTCAAAGGAGTAAAGGAGGATCCTCCTTTCTCAGAAAGGAGTCTATAGATATAGGATATTTTGCCTTTAATGGATTGTGCTGTGACAAGAAGGGTTTCAACTTCATTCAACTGAGTTCTAAACCTCCTCTTGGAAGTAAATGAGGAGATGACATGTCTAATTTGTAGATATTTAAAAAAATGGGATCTTGGCACATGGAATTCATTGCAGAGCTCTTGAAAGGATTTCAGTGTAGTGGTCTTCTGATGAAATAGGTCTGAAAAGGTCCTGATTCCTAGAGTATGCCAAAGATTAAAGTTGGCATCTCTCAGGGCTTTTGGCAAGTCTGGGTTGCCTACTATAGGCGAGTAAGAACATATTTGGGAGGAGATGCCCAAGTATTTCTTACAGTCTCTCCACGCTCGTAGGGTACTGTAAATCACAAATGTTTTGGCTATGTTGCCCACTTCACTAAAGTTATCAATGAATATAGTTGAGCTTAGTGGCAATGAACCACAAGATTGGGCTTCTATCTGGCTCCACGTTGACTCTTGTCTGTTTGTGATCCATGTTAGCATGTTGCGGATTTGGGCAGACCAGTAGTACAGTTGGAGGGAGGGAAGGGCAAGACCACCCTTAGATTCAGGTTTCGATAGAGTGGAAAGCTTGATCCTAGGTTTTTTATTGCCCCATATAAATTTGGTGATGCTTTGGTTAATTGTTTTGAAAAAGGAAGCTGGGAGATAGCATGGGAGCATCTGAAATAAATAGTTCAGTCTAGGGAGGATGTTCATACGGATTACATTAATTCTTCCTACTAAGCTAATTGGGAGGGAGATCCAGGTTTGGAGGTTGTTCTTGATTTGATCCAGGAGTGGAAGATAATTCTCTTTGAAAAGCTTATTCAGATCTGGTGTTATGAATATCCCAAGGTATTGAAACCCCTGTGTCTTCCATTGGAATGGGCATAGTGTCTTCATAGAACTGGTGAGTATAATATTGAGAGGGCAGACAGTGGATTTGTTAAAATTAATCTTATAACCTGAAAACGTGCCATACTGAGCAATTGTATCTAAGATGGGAGGAAGGGATTTCTCAGGGTTGGATATGTAGAGCAAGACATCATCCGCGTAAAGCGAAATCTTGTGCTGCAGGCCGCCTGCAGGAACACCCATAATACTTGGATTGCTCCTTATCAACTCTGCCAGAGGCTCCGCCCCCAACAAGTAGAGCAGGGGGGACAGCGAGCACCCTTGTCTTGTGCCCCGTCCCAAAGGGAATCTGTCAGAGTTCAGTCCGTTAGTAGTCACCATGGCATTTGGATGAGAGTATAGTGATTTGATCCATTTAATAAAGTTTGGGCCCATGTTGAACTTCTCTAAGACTGAGAACAGAAAGCTCCACTCCATCCTGTCGAACGCCTTCTCAGCATCCAGTGAAGCCAGCAGGACAGGGGTCTTCTGTGCGTTTACTTGATCAATAATATCAAAAAGACGGCGAATGTTATCAGAAGAGTATCTGTCTCTAATAAATCCCGTCTGGTCCGCTTTTATTATTTTGGGAAGAAGAGTGTTTAGTCTTTTGGCGAGCAATTTGGTGATTATTTTGTAGTCGAAATCCAACAAGCTTATGGGCCGGAAGGAGGAGCAGGATAGGGGATCCTTGTCTTTTTTGAGCAACACTGTAATGCGAGCTGTGTGCATTGAGTCTGGGAGAACTCAGTTTTTGCAAAAATCCTCCAGCATTGGCATGAAAATAGGGCTAAGCTGGGGCCAAAAAGCTTTGTAGAACTCTCTGGGGAATCCATCTGGGCCTGGGGACTTGTTAGGTGGCATGGAGGTAATTGCCTCCAGGATCTCCTCAGGAGTGAAGGGGGAGTTGAGATCTTCTTGGTCGGTCTCTGATAGTTTAGGTAGCGAGATTCCCTCTAGGAAGGAGTGGAGTTCTGCCTCCGTGTGTTTTCTCTCAGAGGTATATAGTTTGCAGTAAAAATCATGAAAAGTTAAATTGATCTTTTTTGGATCATATGTGACCTCATCCTCTGCTGTTCGGATAGCCATAATTGTACGCTCTGACTGCTCTTTTTTTAATTGATAAGCAAGCAATCTACTAGGCCTATTGCTATACTCATGGTATTTCTGTTTAGTAAAGAAAACTTTTTTTTTAATCTCCCAGTATAGTCCAAATTCAGTTTGGCTTTGGCTGCTTTAAGTTGACTCCAGGAGGTGCTGTCTGGGGATTGTTTATGTACTTTTTCACAGCGTTCCAGCTCCCTCTCCAGATCTAGCCTGTGTGCTTCCATTGCTTTTTTCTTAGAGGAAGCATATGCAATTAGATGACCTCTTACTGTGGCTTTAGCAGCGTCCCACATTGTGGCCGGAGAAACAGGAGAATCTTTGTTGTCTTGTGTGTAGTTGTCTATCCATGTAGTTACCAATGTATGGAATGCTTCGTTTGATAGCATGGAGGTGTTGAATTTCCAGCTCTTTGATCTCGGGATGTTTTTGCAGAGGTCAAAGCGGAGGTGGACAAAGGCGTGATTCGAAAGCGCTATGGGTCCGATTGTACACGTGGCTGAGTTTATGAAACTCTTTGGAATAAAAATGTAATCTATACGGGAGTAGGTGTTATGGACATTAGAGTAGTATGTATAGTCCATAGCTGAGCTATTAGTCTCTCTCCAGATATCTATCAGTCCCATCTCTTTAGTAAGAGAGTTCAACATCTTTGCAGATCTAGGATTTGTGGTGGTGATTTGAGATGATTTGTCTAGGGTTGGGTTCAGGGTACAATTAAAATCTCCGGCCAACACTCCAAAGGAAACACAGTGCTCATTGAACAGAGTTATCATTTTCGACATAAAAGCAGGAGTATCTGTGTTAGGGGCGTATATGTTTAAGATAGTAATTGGTTGCCCATACAGTGACCCAGTTATCAAGATAAATCTCCCCTCCGGATCAGATATGTTTTTGTCAATTATGAATGGAACATTCTTATGGATAAGTATTGCTGTACCTCTACTGTTGGATTTGAAAGATGAGAAATACACCTGTCCCACCCAAGCTCTGCGGAGTTTGGCATGTTCAGCATCACAGAGGTGTGTCTCTTGCAATAGCGCGATGTCTGCTTTTTCCTTTTTTAGAGCACATAGTATCTTTTTCCCGTTTTATTGCATGGCCTAGACCGTGGCAGTTCCATGTCAATAGATTTAAGGTACTAGTCATCGTCATCGAACAGTAATCGAACTTTAGTGCAAGTCATCTCTGGGTAAAGGTGGATCGTAGTTACAGCTGCGTTCACATAAAAGGAAAATAAATGGTTTACATAAAATAACAATCTCTGAACACCCCAGCCGAGTTCCCAAACAACTCGACATATCCCGTTGGATCTATTACCTCCCCGCTCAGTCACCATTCTGTGTTCCAACAAACAAACAAAAAAGACCGGGAACAGTTAGCAACGCACAACGTCTCCCCCTCCCCACCAAAGAAATGCCTCATCCTCTCCGCCCGCATTGAGTAACTGACACCGTAGCCCCCGTCCAGACCACATTAAGAAAGGGAGAAAATAAAATCAATAGCCCAGCCTACATACAGTAGGCCTAAGTTATAATATGGGGCCTATCCCTCTCCGCTAAAGGAACATAAATATAGATTGGACGGCTATAATGAAATTTAGCAGGGCGGTGGGTCTTTGGATATCGGCTATATGTTGTCTTACCTCCTTTAGTAATAACAGTAATCGCATTAATCGCATTTAGTCAATGGTCCATTTCTCATTGACCAGGGTTGTCTTTCAAAAAACGTTTTGCCTCTTCGGGAGTTTTGAAGTGTCGCAGGGCTCCTTGGTGAAGAATCCTGATCTCGTTTGGGTATTTGAATCCCCTAAAGATGCCTCGGTCAATGGAGCATTTCTTCACCTCGTCAAACTCTCGGCGCTTTCGGCGTATTCCAGCTGACAGGTCCTGGAGTAAGGTGAGTTTGGCGTTTCCCACTGTAATGGTGTTGGTTTTTGCCGCCTGTAGGACTCGTTCCTTGTCGGTGAATCTCAGGAAACGTATGGTGATTGGGCGCGGTGGTTGTCTGGCTGCTGGTGGGGGCCTCAGTGCTCGGTGAGCTCTCTCGAGTTCTATGGGCATGTCGGTGGACAGGTGGAGCCACTCGGGAAGTTTGTCTTGCAGGTAGCGGATCAGTGGCATGTTTCCCTCTTCTTTTTCGCCCAGATTTAATAGAACACAATTATTCCTTCGCCCCCTGTTTTCCAGGTCCTCTGTTTTCTCTTCCAGCTGCTCTATTTTTTTTTTAGCATATGCTATTGTTTCCATGGCGTCTGTCAATAAGTTTTCCGTGGATAGGATTCGCCCCTCTGCCTCGTCCAGGCGCCCGCGTTTATGGTTCTTGTTGTTTATGTCAGGCAAGGCATTTTCCAGGATTGTCACCTTGCCCCCTATCGCACTGAGCTGAGCGTTAATGGCATCTAGTTTAGTGTTGAGTTCTGTACGTTGGGATCTCAGCTCAGAAAAGATGTCTTCGACAGAGTGCGAGGTTGGCATTCGTTGGGCCTCGGGGGGGGACGGGTCCTCTTTCTCCTGGCTAATGGCGCTAGCTTTTTCTGAAGCTAGCTGCTTCTTGGAGGCTTTTTCCGTCGCTAGTACTCGAGTCCGGGTAAAAATGTCCCCTGTAGTGTTGCCTTTTGAAGCCGCCATGACTTTTTGACTAAAGCTAAATGAGTTTAAACTTGAAGTGGAGGTAAGATTAGGAATTGGAAACTACTTGTGCGGAGCTCCTAGTTCATGCGGCCATCTCGTTCAAGGGTCACGTGATCCACCCGAAAACAGGTTTTTATAAATTTTTGCAAATGTATTACAAATAAAAAAACAGAAATACATTATTTACATAAGTATTCAGACCCTTTGCTATGAGACTTGAAATTGAGCTCAGGTGCATCCTGTTACCATTGATCATCCTTGATGTTTCTTCAACTTGATTGGAGTCCACCTGTGGTATATTCAATTGATTGGACGTGATCTGGAAAGGCACAGACCTGTCTATATAAGGTCCCACAGTTGACAGTGCATGTCAGAGCAAAAACCAAGCCATGAGGTCGAAGGAATTGTCCATAGAGCTCAGAGACAGGATTGTTTCTAGGCACAGATCTGGGGAAGGGTAACAATACATTTCTGCAGCATTGAAGGTCCCTACGAACACAGTGGCCTCAATCATTCTTAAATGGAAGAAGTTTTAAAACACCAAGACTCTTCCTAAGAGCTGGCCGCCCGGCCAAACTGAACAATCGGGGAGAAGGGCCTTGGTCAGGGAGGTGACCAAGAACCCGATGGTCACTCTGACAGAGCTCTAGAGTTCCTCTGTGGAGATGGGAGAACCTTCCAGAAGGGCAACCATCTTTGCAGCACTCCAATAATCAGGCCTTTATGGTAGTGGCCAGACGGAAGCCACTCTTCTGTAAAAGGCACATGACAGCCCGCTTGGAGTTTGCCAAAAGGCACCTAAAGGACTCTGTCCATGAGAAACAAGATTCTCTGGTCTGATGAAACCACGATTCAATTCTTTGGCCTGAATGCGAAGTGTCACGTCTGGAGAAAAACTGGCACCATCCCTACGGTGAAGCATGGTGGTGGCAGCATCATGCGGTGGGGATGTTTTTCTGCTGCAAGGACTGGGAGACTATTCAGGATTGAGGGAAATATGAACGGAGCAAAGTGCAGAGAGATCCTTGATGAAAACCTGCTCCAGAGCGCTCAGGACCTCAGACTGGGGAGAAGGTTCACCTTCCAACAGGACAACGACCCCAAGCACACAGCCAAGACAATGCAGGAGTGGCTTCGGAACAAGTCTCTGAATGTCCTTGAGTGGCCCAGCCAGAGCCTGGACTTGAACCCGATCGAACATCTCTGGAGACCTGACAGAGCTTGAAAGGATCTGCAGAGAAGAATGGGAGAAACTCCCCAAATACAGGTATGCCAAGCTTGTAGCGTCATACCCAAGAAGACTTGAGGCTGTAATCGCTGCCAAATGTGCTTCAACAAAGTACTGAGTAAAGGGTCTGAATACTTAAGTAAATGATAAATTGGTGTTCTTTTATAAATTTGCTGTTTTTGCTTTGTCATTATGGGGGTATTGTTTGTAGATTGATGAGGATTTGTATTTATTTAATACATTTTATAATAAACGTAACAATGTGGAAAAAGGAAAGGGGTCTGTATACTCTCTGATTGCACTTCATACTGTAACACTACATTTACAATTGATCCATTCAACAAACGCTCCCATCCAGAGAGACCCACAGCTAGTGCCTTCATCTTAAGAGACAACCACATATCATAGTCGTATCCCAAACACATATCACAGTCGTATCCAAACCACATCTCAAATAATTTCTGTGTCTCTCTTCAGTCCCTGTCGTGCCTTAAGGAGTACAGCCTTACCTATGGATTGTGGATCAATGAAATGGTCCAGTTGTGTTCTGTGGGTGTCACTGAGTAGATTGATACCCCATTTCATGGATCTACAACAGGGGTGTCAAACTCATTTTAGCTCAGGGGCCACATGGAGGAAAATCTATTCCCAAGTGGGCCGGACCGGAAAAATCATGGTATATATATATAACTTAAAAACAACAACTTCAGATTGTTTTCTTTGTTTTAATACCATCAACATACAACATAAAGCTGGAGCCTGAGGACAGTGTGTCCAAAATAGTACAAGCACAACATCACTATTAATCATAAAACACGTCAAGTTTATTTGAAAATTCTAAAGAAAAAAGAACACACAATGCCTCAGTGATTAACAGAACTGTTTCACAGATGACAGAACTATATCAGGGTGTCATTTCTCAGGCAGAAATGTAGATAAAATAATGAAATCCTGTTCCCCAAACAAGTGCAAGAACCACAGAGTCAAGAATAGGTTAAATATTAAAATAAAATCATGCTGTCATAATACTGCGTGACAACTTTGTTGCGCCCTTGCAGCTGTTTGTTCAAGTTATTCAGGTGCTCTGTAACATCCACCATAAATGCAAGGTCCTGCATCCATTCTGCGGAATGAAATTCTAACACTGGTTTGCCCTTTTCTTCCATGAACTGTTCAATTTCTTCTCGTAAATCAAAGAAACGCCTCAGCACAGCACCTCGGCTTAACCATCTTACCTCAGTGTGGTATGGCAGGCCATAGATGTGGTCTTTCTCTCTGAGAAGGCTGTCAAACTGACGGTGATTCAGGCTTCTGGATCGGATGAAATTAACAGTTTGGATGACCACCTTCATGACGTTATCCATCTTTAATGACTTGCAACACAAAGCCTCCTGGTGCAAAATACAGTGAAAAGTCAAAAAATCACGTCCTCCATTTGCAGATTGCACTTTCTCTCGGAACTTTGTCACAACGCCTGCTTTTTTTCCCGATCATTGAGGGCGCACCATCTGTAGCCAGGCTGACAGCGCGGGACCAGTCCACTCCGACCCTGTCCAGCGCGCCCGACGAGTCGCGGTAAAAAATATCAGCTGCTGTCGTTGTATCTGTCATCGGCACCAACTCCACGAACTCCTCGGTGACGGTCAACAGTTGTGCAACATCTGTAATGTCCGTGCTTTCATCAATTGCAACCGAAAACGCAATAAATGACTTTACTTTTTGCTTCAACTGGCTGTCCAAATCCACTGAAAGATCGGAAATCCTGTCTGCAACTGTGTTTCTTGTCAGGCTGATATTTGCAAAAGCCTGCCGCTTTTCAGGGCACACAATCTCCGCTGCCTTCATCATGCATGTTTTTACAAATTCACCCTCACTAAATGGTTTTGAAGCCACTGCGATTTCATTAGCAATGAGGTAGTCTAGCTTTCACTGCAGCGTCACTGATGTCTCGGCTGTGAGTAAACACAGACTGCTGTTTCTTCAGACCCGCCAACAGTTCATTCACCTTCTCTCATCTCCGCTGTCCTTGAAAGTTGTCATATTTGTCGGCATGAAGACTCACATAGTGGCAACGAAGGTTATATTCTTTCAGCACTGCAACATGCTCTGAACACACCAAACATACAGCTTTCCCATTCAATTCCGTGATTAAATAGGATGACCATTTTTCTTGGAACACTCTGCGTTGACAGAGACATATTGGGGCAATGCTCTGCCCCGGTATAAACAGTTTGCTTGCTTAACACAATTGATATTGCGCCATCCAGTGGACTCAATTGGAACAGCAGTTTATTTTATTGAAAAATTGCAGCGCATTTTTATACTTAAAAATAAATAAATATATATATATATATATATATATATATATTTTTTTTAATTCAAAATCATCTCGCGGGCCGGATTAAACCCGTTTATGCGGGCCTGATCCGGCCCGCGGGCCATAGTTTGACACCCCTGGTCTATGGCATCTGCTACTCTAACTAGAGTTATAGTCTACTATCCTGCTGCATGCTAGCTCTAAACATTTACATTTTAGTCATTTAGCAGACGCTCTTATCCAGAGCGACTTACAGTTAGTGAATACATTATTATTTTAATTTTTTTATACTGGCCCCCCGTGGGAATCGAACCCACAACCCTGGCGTTGCAAACGCCATGCTCTATCAACTGAGCTACATCCCTGCCGGCCATTCCCTCCCCTACCCTGGACGACGCTGGGCCAATTGTGCGCCGCCCATGAGTCTCCCGGTCGCGGCCGGCTGCGACAGAGCCTGGATTCGAACCAGGATCTCTAGTGGCACAGTTAGCACTGCGATGCAGTGCCTTAGACCACTGCGCCACTCAGGAGTACACCAGGTGGGTGTATCAGTGTTACTGATGGTAGGCTTTGTTACTTTGGTCCCAGCTCTCTGCAGGTCATTCACTAGGTCCCCCCATGTGGTTCTGGGATTTTTGCTCCCACGGGGTGAGATCTTGCGTCGAGGGGAGATTATCAGTGGTCTTGTATGTCTTCCATTTCCTAATAATTGCTCCCACAGTTGATTTCTTCAAACCAATCTGCTTACCTATTGCAGATTCAGTCTTTCCAGCCTGGTGCAGGTCTACAATTTTGTTTCTGGTGTCCTTTGACAGCTCTTTGGTCTTGCCTAACCACATGTATAATCTATTTGCATACACTTCAACCAGACAGACACACACCACCAGACTCTTCAACCAGACAGACACACCCCACCAGACTCTTCAACCAGACAGACACACCCCACCAGACTCTTCAACCAGACAGACATACCCCACCAGACTCTTCAACCAGACAGACACACCCCACCAGACTCTTCAACCAGACAGACACACCCCACCAGACTCTTCAACCAGACAGACACACCCCACCCAGACTCTTCAACAAGACAGACACACCCCACCAGACTCTTCAACAAGACAGACACACCCCACCAGACTCTTCAACAAGACAGACACACCCCACCAGACTCTTCAACCAGACAGACACACCCCACCAGACTCTTCAACCAGACAGACACACCCCACCAGACTCTTCAACCAGACAGACACACCCCACCAGACTCTTCAACAAGACAGACACACCCCACTAGACTCTTCAACAAGACAGACACACCCCACCAGACTCTTCAACCAGACAGACACACCCCACCAGACTCTTCAACCAGACAGACACACCCCACCAGACTCTTCAACCAGACAGACACACCCCACCAGACTCTTCAACCAGACAGACACACCCCACCAGACTCTTCAACCAGACAGACACACCCCACCAGACTCTTCAACCAGACAGACACACACCCCACCAGACTCTTCAACCAGACAGACACACCCCACCAGACTCTTCAACCAGACAGACACACCCCACCAGACTCTTCAACCAGACAGACACACCCCCACCAGACTCTTCAACCAGACAGACACACCCCCACCAGACTCTTCAACCAAGACAGACACACCCCACCAGACTCTTCAACCAGACAGACACACCCCACCAGACTCTTCAACCAGACAGACACACCCCACCAGACTCTTCAACCAGACAGACACACCCCACCAGACTCTTCAACCAGACAGACACACCCCACCAGACTCTTCAACCAGACAGACACACCCCCACCAGACTCTTCAACCAGACAGACACACCCCACCAGACTCTTCAACCAGACAGACACACCCCCACCAGACTCTTCAACCAGACAGCACACCCCACCAGACTCTTCAACCAGACAGACACACCCCACCAGACTCTTCAACCAGACAGACACACCCCACCAGACTCTTCAACCAGACAGACACACCCCACCAGACTCTTCAACCAGACAGACACACCCCACCAGACTCTTCAACCAGACAGACACACCCCACCAGACTCTTCAACCAGACAGACACACCCCACCAGACTCTTCAACCAGACAGACACACCCCACCAGACTCTTCAACCAGACAGACACACCCCCACCAGACTCTTCAACCAGACAGACACACCCCACCAGACTCTTCAACCAGACAGACACACCCCACCAGACTCTTCAACCAGACAGACACACCCCACCAGACTCTTCAACCAGACAGACACACCCCCACCAGACTCTTCAACCAGACAGACACACCCCCACCAGACTCTTCAACCAGACAGACACACCCCACCAGACTCTTCAACCAGACAGACACACACCACCAGACTCTTCAACCAGACAGACACACCCCACCAGACTCTTCCAACCAGACAGACACACCCCACCAGACTCTTCAACCAGACAGACACACCCCCACCAGACTCTTCAACCAGACAGACACACCCCACCAGACTCTTCAACCAGACAGACACACCCCACCAGACTCTTCAACCAGACAGACACACCCCACCAGACTCTTCAACCAGACAGACACACCCCCACCAGACTCTTCAACCAGACAGACACACCCCACCAGACTCTTCAACCAGACAGACACACCCCCACCAGACTCTTCAACCAGACAGACACACCCCCACCAGACTCTTCAACCAGACAGACACACCCCACCAGACTCTTCAACCAGACAGACACACCCCACCAGACTCTTCAACCAGACAGACACACCCCCACCAGACTCTTCAACCAGACAGACACACCCCCACCAGACTCTTCAACCAGACAGACACACCCCCACCAGACTCTTCAACCAGACATGCGCTATGGGTTTCTTCACTGTACCCAAACCAAAAACAGATTTCATGTGTTGCTCAGTTATGTATAGAGCCATGTCATCGTGGAATGCTCTGCCACCAGAGGATACTCAGTGATGTATAGAGCCATGTCATCGTGGAATGCTCTGCCACCAGAGGATACTCAGTTATGTATAGAGCCATGTCATCGTGGAATGCTCTGCCACCAGAGGATACTCAGTTATGTATAGAGCCATGTCATCGTGGAATGCTCTGCCACCAGAGGATACTCAGTTATGTATAGAGCCATGTCATGCGTGGAATGCTCTGCCACCAGAGGATACTCAGTGATGTATAGAGCCATGTCATCGTGGAATGCTCTGCCACCAGAGGATACTCAGTGATGTATAGAGCCATGTCATCGTGGAATGCTCTGCCACCAGAGGATACTCAGTGATGTATAGAGCCATGTCATCATGGAATGCTCTGCCACCAGAGGATACTCAGTGATGTATAGAGCCATGTCATCGTGGAATGAAAAAATAAAATAAAGAAAATGAATTTTAAAAAAGCTGGTTTAGCTTAAAGATCTAATTTAACTGTACTGTATATAACAATTATGAATATGTATATCTCCTACTAACGTTACAGCAGGTATTTGTTAAATTTTTTGTTTTCTGATGATGACCTATTAGTGGTCAGGCTAACCCTAACCCTATTAGTGGTAGTTGAGTGATAACTGTACTGTGATTTTAATTTGTGAGAACAGGTTTTATTTCGGGTAGGGATTTTTTCTTAACGTTAATGATCCCAATTTCGTTTAAGGGTCTTTCTATAAATAAATGGGGCCAATGTGTGACATTGGGATAAACATTTCTAAATGCTTTGAAAGAAAAATAGAAATAAAATCACATTTTATTTGTCACCTGCGCCCGAATATAACAGGTGTAGACTAACAGTGAAATGCTTACTGACAAGCCCTTAACCAACTATGCAGTTAAGAAAAATAAACTAAAAGTAAAATATAAAAGAGCAACAATAAAATAACAATAACGAGGCTATATACAGGGGGTACCGGTACCAAGTCTATATACAGGGGTTACGGTACCGAGTCAATATACAGGGGTACCGGTACAGAGTTAATATACAGGCTATATACAGGGGGTACCGGTACCGAGTCAATATACAGGCTATATACAGGGGTTACTGGTACCGAGTCAATATACAGGCTATATACAGGGGGTACCGGTACCGAGTCAATATACAGGCTATATACAGGGGTTACCGGTACAGAGTCAATGTATGGGCTATATACAGGGGGTACCGGTACAGAGTCAATGTACGGGGGTACAGGTGTGTCGGGGTAATTTAGGTAATATATACACTACCAGTCAAAGGTTTTAGAACACCTACTCATTCAAGGGTTTGTCTTTTATTTTTACTATTTTCTACATTGTAGAATAATAGTGAAGACATCAACACTATGAAATAACATGGAATCATGTAGTAACCAAAAAGTGTGAATCAAATCAAAATATATTTTATATTTGAGGATTCTTCAAATATCCACCCTTTGCCTTGATGACAGCTTTGCACACCCCTGGCATTATCTCAACCAGTTTCACCTGGAATGCTTTTCCAACAGTCTTGAAAGAGTTCCCACATATGCTGAGCACTTGTTGGCTGCTTTTCCTTCACTCTGCGGCCCAACTCATCCCAAACCATCTCAATTTGTTTGAGGTCGGGGATGGAAAGGCCAGGTAATCTGATGCAGCACTCCATCACTCTCCTCCTTGGTCAAATAGCCCTTACACAACCTGGAGGTGTGTTGGGTCATTGTCCTGTAGAAAAACAAATGATAGTCCCACTAAGCCCAAACCAGATGGGATGGCGTATCGCTGCAGAATGCTGTGGTAGCTATGCTGGTTAAGTGTGCCTTGAATTCTAAATAAAATCACAGACATCGTCAACAGCAAAGCAATGGTGGAAATGTGTACTTTGGTCTGGAGTCCAAATTTGAGATTTTTGGTTCCAACCGCTGTGTCTTTGTGAGACGCGGTGCGAGTGAATGGATGATCTCCGCATGTGTATTTTCCACGTAATGCATGGAGGAGGAGGTGTTATGGTGTGAGGGTGATATGCATCTTTCAAATGATTTGCCACAGATATAAAGAGCTCCGCACACCATCAACCATCAAAGGCAAGCGATAGTAGTGAAGTCCTGTATGGCAACACTGAGGAAGTCCTGTATGTATAGCAACACTGAGGAAGTCCTGTATGTATAGCAACACTGAGGAAGTCCTGTATGTATAGCAACACTGAGGAAGTCCTGTATGTATAGCAACACTGAGGAAGTCCTGTATGTATAGCAACACTGAGGAAGTCCTGTGTGTATAGCAACACTGAGGAAGTCCTGTGTGTATGGCAACACTGAGGAAGTCCTGTATGTATAGCAACACTGAGGAAGTCCTGTATGTATAGCAACACTGAGGAAGTCCTGTATGTATAGCAACACTGAGGAAGTCCTGTATGTATAGCAACACTGAGGAAGTCCTGTATGTATAGCAACACTGAGGAAGTCCTGTATGTATAGCAACACTGAGGAAGTCCTGTATGTATAGCAACACTGAGGAAGTCCTGTATGTATAGCAACACTGAGGAAGTCCTGTGTAAGCAACACTGAGGAAGTCCCATGTTGTTAGCAACACTGGGAGGAAGTCCTGTATGTATAGCTAACCACTGAGGAAGTCCCTGTATGTAGCAACACTGAGGAAGTCCTGTGTATAGCAACACTGAGAAGTCCTGTATGCCATAGCAACACTGGAGGAAGTCCTGTATGTATAGCAACACTGAGGAAGTCCTTGTATGTATAGCAACACTTGGAAGGAAGTCCTGTATGTATAGCAACACTTTGAGGAAGTCCTGTGTGTATAGCAACACCTGGAGGAAGTCCTGTATGTATGGCAACACTAGGAAGTCCTGTATGTATAGCAACACTGAGGAAGTCCTGTATGTATAGCAACACTGAGGAAGTCCTGTATGTATAGCAACACTGAGGAAGTCCTGTATGTATGCGAACACTGAGGAAGTCCTGTATGTATAGCAACACTGAGGAAGTCCTGTATGTATAGCAACACTGAGAAGTCCTGTATGTATAGCAACACTGAGGAAGTCCTGTATGTATAGCAACACTGAGGAAGTCCTGTATGTATAGCAACACTGAGGAAGTCCTGTATGTATAAGCAACACTGAGGAAGTCTTTCCTGTCTGTATGTATAGCAACACTGAAGAAGTCCTGTATGTAGCTAACACTGAGGGGAAGTCCTGTATGTATAGCAACACTGAGTCTCGAAGTCCTGTATGTATAGCAACACTGAGGAAGTCCCTGTATGTATAGCAACACTGAGGAAGTCCTGTATGTATAGCAACACTGAGGAAGTCCTGTATGTATAGCAACACTGAGGAAGTCCTGTATGTATAGCAACACTGAGGGAAGTCCTGTATGTAAAGCGAACACTGAGGAAGTCCTGTATGTATAGCAACACTGAGGAAGTCCCTGTATGTATAGCAACACTGAGGGAAGTCCTGTATGTATAGCAACACTGAGGAAGTCCTGTATGTATAGCAACACTGAGGAAGTCCTGTATGTATAGCAACACTGAGGAAGTCCTGTATTATAGAACACTGAGGAAGTCCTGTATGTATAGCAACACTGAGTCTGGAAGTCCTGTATGTATAGCAACACTGAGGAAGTCCTGTATGTATAGCAACACTGAGGAAGTCCTGTATGTATAGCAACACTGAGGGAAGTCCTGTATGTATAGCAACACTGAGGAAGTCCTGTATGTATAGCAACACTGAGGAAGTCCTGTATGTATAGCAACACTGAGGAAGTCCTGTATGTATAGCAACACTGAGGAAGTCCTGTATGTATAGCAACACTGAGGAAGTCCTGTATGTATAGCAACACTGAGGAAGTCCTGTATGTATAGCAACACTGAGGAAGTCCTGTATGTATAGCAACACTGAGGAAGTCCTGTATGTATAGCAACACTGAGGAAGTCCTGTATGATAGCAACACTGAGGAAGTCCTGTATGTATAGCAACACTGAGGAAGTCCTGTATGTATAGCAACACTGAGGAAGTCCTGTATGTATAGCAACACTGAGGAAGTCCTGTATGTATAGCAACACTGAGGAAGTCCTGTATGTATAGCAACACTGAGGGAAGTCCTGTATGTATAGCAACACTGAGGAAGTCCTGTATGTATAGCAACACTGAGGAAGTCCTGTATGTATAGCAACACTGAGGAAGTCCTGTATGTATAGCAACACTGAGGAAGTCCTGTATGTATAGCAACACTGAGGAAGTCCTGTATGAGCAACACTGAGGAAGTCCTGTATGTATAGCAACACTGAGGAAGTCCTGTATGTATAGCAACACTGAGGAAGTCCTGTATGTATAGCAACACTGAGGAAGTCCTGTATGTATAGCAACACTGAGGAAGTCCTGTATGTATAGCAACACTGAGGAAGTCCTGTATGTAGCAAACACTGAGGAAGTCCTGTATGTATAGCAACACTGAGGAAGTCCTGTATGTATAGCAACACTGAGGAAGTCCTGTATGTATAGCAACACTGAGGAAGTCCTGTATGTATAGCAACACTGAGAAGTCCTGTATGTATAGCAACACTGAGGAAGTCCTGTATGTATAGCAACACTGAGGAAGTCCTGTATGTATAGCAACACTGAGGAAGTCCTGTATGTATAGCAACACTGAGGAAGTCCTGTATGTATAGCAACACTGAGGAAGTCCTGTATGTATAGCAACACTGAGGAAGTCCTGTATGTATAGCAACACTGAGGAAGTCCTGTATGTATAGCAACACTGAGGAAGTCCTGTATGTATAGCAACACTGAGGAAGTCCTGTATGTATAGCAACACTGAGGAAGTCCTGTATGTATAGCAACACTGAGGAAGTCCTGTATGTATAGCAACACTGAGGAAGTCCTGTATGTATAGCAACACTGAGGAAGTCCTGTATGTATAGCAACACTGAGGAAGTCCTGTATGTATAGCAACACTGAGGAAGTCCTGTATGTATAGCAACACTGAGGAAGTCCTGTATGTATAGCAACACTGAGGAAGTCCTGTATGTATAGCAACACTGAGGAAGTCCTGTATGTATAGCAACACTGAGGAAGTCCTGTATGTATAGCAACACTGAGGAAGTCCTGTATGTATAGCAACACTGAGGAAGTCCTGTATGTATAGCAACACTGAGGAAGTCCTGTATGGCAACACTGAGGAAGTCCTGTATGTATAGCAACACTGAGGAAGTCCTGTATGTATAGCAACACTGAGGAAGTCCTGTATGTATAGCAACACTGAGGAAGTCCTGTATGTATAGCAACACTGAGGAAGTCCTGTATGTATAGCAACACTGAGGAAGTCCTGTATGTATAGCAACACTGAGGAAGTCCTGTATGGCAACACTGAGGAAGTCCTGTATGAGCAACACTGAGGAAGTCCTGTATGTATAGCAACACTGAGGAAGTCCTGTATGTATAGCAACACTGAGGAAGTCCTGTATGTATAGCAACACTGAGGAAGTCCTGTATGTATAGCAACACTGAGGAAGTCCTGTATGTATAGCAACACTGAGGAAGTCCTGTATGTATAGCAACACTGAGGAAGTCCTGTATGTATAGCAACACTGAGGAAGTCCTGTATGTATAGCAACACTGAGGAAGTCCTGTATGTATAGCAACACTGAGGAAGTCCTGTATGTATAGCAACACTGAGGAAGTCCTGTGTGTATAGCAACACTGAGGAAGTCCTGTATGTATAGCAACACTGAGGAAGTCCTGTATGTATAGCAACACTGAGGAAGTCCTGTATGTATAGCAACACTGAGGAAGTCCTGTATGTATAGCAACACTGAGGAAGTCCTGTATGTATAGCAACACTGAGGAAGTCCTGTATGTATAGCAACACTGAGGAAGTCCTGTATGTATAGCAACACTGAGGAAGTCCTGTATGTATAGCAACACTGAGGAAGTCCTGTATGTATAGCAACACTGAGGAAGTCCTGTATGTATAGCAACACTGAGGAAGTCCTGTATGTATAGCAACACTGAGGAAGTCCTGTATGAGCAACACTGAGGAAGTCCTGTATGTATAGCAACACTGAGGAAGTCCTGTATGTATAGCAACACTGAGGAAGTCCTGTATGTATAGCAACACTGAGGAAGTCCTGTATGTATAGCAACACTGAGGAAGTCCTGTATGTATAGCAACACTGAGGAAGTCCTGTATGTATAGCAACACTGAGGAAGTCCTGTATGTATAGCAACACTGAGGAAGTCCTGTATGAGCAACACTGAGGAAGTCCTGTATGTATAGCAACACTGAGGAAGTCCTGTATGTATAGCAACACTGAGGAAGTCCTGTATGTATAGCAACACTGAGGAAGTCCTGTATGTATAGCAACACTGAGGAAGTCCTGTATGTATAGCAACACTGAGGAAGTCCTGTATGTATAGCAACACTGAGGAAGTCCTGTATGTATAGCAACACTGAGGAAGTCCTGTATGTATAGCAACACTGAGGAAGTCCTGTATGTATAGCAACACTGAGGAAGTCCTGTATGTATAGCAACACTGAGGAAGTCCTGTATGTATAGCAACACTGAGGAAGTCCTGTATGTATAGCAACACTGAGGAAGTCCTGTATGTATAGCAACACTGAGGAAGTCCTGTATGTATAGCAACACTGAGGAAGTCCTGTATGTATAGCAACACTGAGGAAGTCCTGTATGTATAGCAACACTGAGGAAGTCCTGTATGTATAGCAACACTGAGGAAGTCCTGTATGTATAGCAACACTGAGGAAGTCCTGTATGTATAGCAACACTGAGGAAGTCCTGTATGTATAGCAACACTGAGGAAGTCCTGTATGTATAGCAACACTGAGGAAGTCCTGTATGTATAGCAACACTGAGGAAGTCCTGTATGTATAGCAACACTGAGGAAGTCCTGTATGTATAGCAACACTGAGGAAGTCCTGTATGTATAGCAACACTGAGGAAGTCCTGTATGTATAGCAACACTGAAGAAGTCCTGTATGTATAGCAACACTGAGGAAGTCCTGTATGTATAGCAACACTGAGGAAGTCCTGTATGTATAGCAACACTGAGGAAGTCCTGTATGTATAGCAACACTGAGGAAGTCCTGTATGTATAGCAACACTGAGGAAGTCCTGTATGTATAGCAACACTGAGGAAGTCCTGTATGTATAGCAACACTGAGGAAGTCCTGTATGTATAGCAACACTGAAGAAGTCCTGTATGTATAGCAACACTGAGGAAGTCCTGTATGTATAGCAACACTGAGGAAGTCCTGTATGTATAGCAACACTGAGGAAGTCCTGTATGTATAGCAACACTGAGGAAGTCCTGTATGTATAGCAACACTGAGGAAGTCCTGTATGTATAGCAACACTGAGGAAGTCCTGTATGTATAGCAACACTGAGGAAGTCCTGTATGTATAGCAACACTGAGGAAGTCCTGTATGTATAGCAACACTGAGGAAGTCCTGTATGTATAGCAACACTGAGGAAGTCCTGTATGTATAGCAACACTGAGGAAGTCCTGTATGTATAGCAACACTGAGGAAGTCCTGTATGTATAGCAACACTGAGGAAGTCCTGTATGTATAGCAACACTGAGGAAGTCCTGTATGTATAGCAACACTGAGGAAGTCCTGTATGTATAGCAACACTGAGGAAGTCCTGTATGTATAGCAACACTGAGGAAGTCCTGTATGTATAGCAACACTGAGGAAGTCCTGTATGTATAGCAACACTGAGGAAGTCCTGTATGTATAGCAACACTGAGGAAGTCCTGTATGTATAGCAACACTTTGAGGAGTTAAATGAGTAGGTGGTGAAATGCAAACTTTGCGAGGTGGAATTGAGGTACGGTAATGTTAGTACAGATGCAATGCTTCACCATCTGAAAGGGTGAACAAACCGTTGCTGGCGGCAGCACAGGCCCTAGACTGCTTCACACTATTGAAGTGTGATAAGGGAGTGAGAAAATCACAGCGCTGATTCCAGAAATGACTGCAGCTGTAATGCAGCCATTGTCAATGGTAGAGGATGTTGACTTCAATACCCTGATGGCATATCCAGAACCAGACTACCAGATGCCATGTTGAAAAACCATGATGGCCTTGGTGGAGAAATTGTACAATGATTAGTCTGCTGTTGTGGCATTTTGTGTCATTCTGGTTGGTCAGAGTAGAGCTATGTTTTAATGGAATAGAGAAATTATTTCAAATACCCATCCCTGTGACCTGTCATCTGTCCTGTATGTTACCTTGTCTCTGGACCACCAATAACTCATGTGACTTAATATGTCCTGCAGATTTGAGCTTCCCTCTCTGTCTACGCTCTTTAAACGGGCTCTCTACCTCAGCCAAGGAAAAAAAAGGGAAAAGGGTTGACACTCAAGACAAGACATTTCTACTGATAACTTGCTGATGTCATACAGAGGTGGGCTGGTGACATTAGCATATGCCCAGATATACTGCCACAGTCACTAGCTATCAGTTATCAATAGTCATATCCTACCATTTATACAGCAAAGTGATCTCTGCTCTTCCCTCTTTGTGCATCTCTTCTCCCTTGGGCACATAGTGTCAACAACAGATCATAAGTGTCCATTCTGGCATTTAATTTAATTCCATTGCAGAATAATGTGTTTTACCACTTCCCCACTCTGAGTCTCTGGAACTGGTGATGGTTCTCTCTCCACCTTCTCCTCCACAGGGGCGAAGGTCGGAGAAGTGCTCCCATGAAGACCTCCAGCCCCTTAGAGTGGCAGGAGGGGGAGGAAAGATACACTGCATTGCTCTTGAGCTATGATGATGATGATGATGATGAATATGACCACTGCCCTGTAAAGCAGCCTTTCACTGCCCTGACACAACAGTGCAACGAACAGGCAGCAGACGGGTAAGATGGATCCCAACTCAATACTGATATGGAACGCCTAACAAGGAGTTTGTTGTTTTTAGTCTTGTTGTAGATGTGTTATATTGATTCAATAAGGGGAAAGTTGATGTGGAATTGTATCACTTGTTCTTATTGTTCTAAAGGAAACTGGACAAAAATGGCAGTTTAAATGTTAAGAATTTGACACATCCCTATTGTGTTAATTCTCCATGAAGTTGAGACTGTCCCTCTGCAGCACAGAGAAAGTGGAACCCAAAGAACAACCAGCACCAGAGAAGAGGAGTCTGGCCCAACCACCAGAGAAGGAGGCAACACAGGAAAGGAAAGCCACACACCCCTTTCTCCAGAAGCCGAGAGGCTGGTCAGTCAAAGCCTGCCTGGTGAGTCCACATCTGTTTTCATTTAACCGAATGAATGATTAGAACTGTCCTGTTTACAATATCCACAGTAGTGGCCCTCCCTGAGTCTCTTTTTTTTTTTTGTATTTTTGTATTTTACCCCTTTTCTTCTACCCAATTTCAGGGTATCCAATTGGTAGTTACAGTCTTGTCCCATCGCTGCAACTCCCGTACGGACACTGGAGAGGCGAAGGTCGAAAGTAGTGCGTCCTCCGAAACACAACACAACCGAGCCGCACTGCTTCTTGACACAATGCCCACTTAACCCGGAAGCCAGCCGCACCAATGTGCCGGAGGAAACACTGTACACCTGGCGACTGAGTCAGCGTGCACTGCCGGCCAAACCCTCCCCTACCCCGGACGGCGCTTGACCATTGTGCGCCGCCCAATGGGTCTCCCGGTCAAGCCTGGACTCGAACCAGGATCTCACAGTTAATTGCCTTTGACCACTGTGCCACTCGGAAGGCCCCTCCCTGAGTTTCTAAACCCAGATGCCCAACATCGCAATACTTCCGGGGAATGTTTGCGAAGTATACCTGGCTGGAGTTTGGGGTTTGAGAAGTCAATGAGAGAAGTGAAATATTCTTCCTTAGTTGTTAATTGTCTCGAAAGATAAAGGCACAACCTGGATTAGAGCCAATGTCTTCAGTAATTGATCATGGTATTACTCCAACTTCCTGAAAGTGACAAACTGACACGTAGCCAATGTCGTCTACAAGCGTGATTGGGGATTTACATTTTAGTCATTTAGCCGACGCTCTTATCCAGAGCGACTTAGTTAGCTAGGTGGGACAACCACATATCACAGGGTGACTTAGTCAGTGCATTCATCTTCAGATAGCTAGGTGGGACAACCACATATCACAGGGTGACTTAGTCAGTGCATTCATCTTCAGATAGCTAAGTGGGACAACCACATATCACAGGGTGACTTAGTCAGTGCATTCATCTTCAGATAGCTAGGTGGGACAACCACATATCACAGGGTGACTTAGTCAGTGCATTCATCTTCAGATAGCTAGGTGGGACAACCACATATCACAGGGTGACTTAGTCAGTGCATTCATCTTCAGATACAGTGAGGGAAAAAAGTATTTGATCCCCTGCTGATTTTGTACGTTTGAACACTGACAAAGACATGATCAGTCTATCATTTTAATGGTAGGTTTATTTGAACAGTGAGAGACAGAATAACAACAACAAAATCCAGAAAAACGCATGTCAAAAATGTTATAAATTGATTTGCATTTTAATGAGGGAAATAAGTATTTGACCCCTCTGCAAAACATGACTTAGTACTCGGTGGCAAAACCCTTGTTGGCAATCAGAGGTCAGACGTTTCTTGTAGTTGGCCACCAGGTTTGCACACATCTCAGGAGGGATTTTGTCCCACTCCTCTTTGCAGATCTTCTCCAAGTCATTAAGGTTTCGAGGCTGACGTTTGGCAACTCGAACCTTCAGCTCCCTCCACAGATTTTCTATGGGATTAAGGTCTGGAGACTGGCTAGGCCACTCCAGGACCTTAATGTGCTTCTTCTTGAGCCACTCCTTTGTTGCCTTGGCCGTGTGTTTTGGGTCATTGTCATGCTGGAATACCCATCCACGACCCATTTTCAATGCCCTGGCTGAGGGAAGGAAGTTCTCACCCAAGATTTGACGGTACATGGCGCCGTCCATCGTCCCTTTGATGCGGTGAAGTTGTCCTGTCCCCTTAGCAGAAAAACACCCCCAAAGCATAATGTTTCCACCTCCATGTTTGACGGTGGGGATGGTGTTCTTGGGGTCATAGGCAGCATTCCTCCTCGTCCAAACACGGCGAGTTGAGTTGATGCCAAAGAGCTCGATTTTGGTCTCATCTCACCACAACACCCAGTTATCCTCTGAATCATTCAGATGTTCATTGGCAAACTTCAGACGGTCCTGTATATGTGCTTTTTTGAGCAGCGTAGTGTGTTATCAATTGTTTTCTTGGTGTCTATGGTCCCAGCTGCCTTGAGATCATTGACAAGATCCTCCCGTGTAGTTCTGGGCTGATTCCTCACCGTTCTCATGATCATTGCAACTCCATGAGGTGAGCTCTTGCATGGAGTCCCAGGCCGAGGGAGATTGACAGTTCTTTTGTGTTTCTTCCATTTGCGAATAATCGCACCAACTGTTGTCACCTTCTCACCAAGCTGCTTGGCGATGGTCTTGTAACCCATTCCAGCCTTGTGTAGGTCTACAATCTTGTCCCTGACATCCTTGGAGAGCTCTTTGGTCTTGGCCATGGTGGAGAGTTTGGAATCTGATTGATTGCTTCTGTGGACAGGTGTCTTTTATACAGGTAACAAGATGAGATTAGGAGCACTCCCTTAAAGAGTGTGCTCCTAATCTCAGCTCAGTTACCTGTATAAAAGCACCTTGGGCCAGAAATCTTTCTTATTAAGAGGGGGTCAAATACTTATTTCCCTCATTTAAAATGCAAATCAATTTATAACATTTTTTTGACATGCGTTTTTCTGGATTTTTTGTTATTCTGTCTCTCACTGTTCAAATAAACCTTCCATTAAAATTATAGACTGATCATTTCTTTGTCAGTGGGCAAACGTACAAAATCAGAAGGAGATCAAATACTTTTTTCCCTCACTGTAGCTAGGTGGGACAACCACATATCAAATAAAATCAAATCAAATTTTATTGGTCACATGCGCCGAATACAACAGGTGCAGACATTACAGTGAAATGCATACTTACAGCCCTTAACCAACAGTGCATTTATTTTAAACAAAAAAAAAAGTAAGAATAAAACAACAACAAAAAAAGTGTTGAGAAAAAAATTGCAGAAGTAAAAATAAAGTGACAGTAGGGAGGCTATATATACAGTAAAATAAAGTGACAGTAGGGAGGCTATATATACAGGGGGCTACCGTTGCAGAGTCAATGTGCGGGGGCACTGGCTAGTTGAGGTAATATGTACATGTGGGTAGAGTTAAAGTGACTATGCATAAATACTTAACAGAGTAGCAGCAGCGTAAAAAGGATGGGGTGGGGGGGGCAGTGCAAATAGTCCGAGTAGCCATGATTAGCTGTTCAGGAGTCTTATGGCTTGGGGGTAGAAGCTGTTGAGAAGTCTTTTGGACCTAGACTTGGCACTCCGGTACCGCTTGCCGTGCGGTAGCAGAGAGAACAGTCTATGACTAGGGTGGCTGGAGTCTTTGACAATTTTGAGGGCCTTCCTCTGACACCGCCTGGTATAGAGGTCCTGGATGGCAGGGAGCTTTGCCCCAGTGATGTACTGGGCCGTACACACTACCCTCTGTAGTGCCTTGCGGTCAGAGGCCAAGCAGTTGCCATACCAGGCGGTCATGCAACCAGTCAGGATGCTCTCGATGGTGCAGCTGTAGAATCTTTTGAGGATCTGAGGACCCATGCCAAATCTTTTTAGTCTCCTGAGGGGGAATAGGCTTTGTCGTGCCCTCTTCACGACTGTCTTGGTGTGTTTGGACCATGATAGTTCGTTGGTGATGTGGACACCAAGGAACTTGAAGCTCTCAACCTGTTCCACTACAGCCCCGTCGATGAGAATGGGGGCGTGCTCAGTCCTCTTTTTTTTCCTGTAGTCCACAATCATCTCCTTTGTCTTGGTCACGTTGAGGGAGAGGTTGTTGTCCTGGCACCACACGGCCAGATCTCTGACCTCCTCCCTATAGGCTGTCTCATCGTTGTCGGTGATCAGGCCTACCACTGTTGTGTCGTCGGCAAACTTAATGATGGTGTTGGAGTCGTGCCTGGCCATGCAGTCATGGGTGAACAGAGAGTACAGGAGGGGGACTGAGCACGCACCCCTGAGGGGCCCCCGGTGTTGAGGATCAGTGTGGCAGATGTGTTGTTACCTACCCTTACCACCTGGGGGCGGCCCGTCCAGGAAGTCCAGGATCCAGTTGCAGAGGGAGGTGTTTAGTCCCAGGATCCTTAGCTTAGTGATGAGCTTAGAGGGCACTATGGTGTTGAATGCTGAGCTGTAGTCAATGAATAGCATTCTCACGTAGGTGTTCCTCTTGTCCAGGTGGGAAAGGGCAGTGTGGAGTGCGATAGAGATTGCATCATCTGTGGATCTGTTGGGGCGGTATGCAAATTGGAGTGGGTCTAGGGTTTCTGGGATAATGCTGTTGATGTGAGCCATGACCAGTCTTTCAAAGCACTTCATGGCTACAGACGTCAGTGCTACGGGTCGGTAGTCATTTAGGCAGGTTGTCTTAGAGTTCTTGGGCACGGGGACTATGGTGGTCTGCTTGAAACATGTTGGTATTACAGACTCAGTCAGGGACATGTTGAAAATGTCAGTGAAGACACTTGCCAGTTGGTCAGCACATGCTCGGAGTACACGTCCTGGTAATCCGTCTGGCCTTGTGAATGTTGACCTGCTTAAAAGTCTTACTCACATCGGCTACGGAGAGCGTGATCACATAGTCATCCGAACAGCTGGTGCTCTCATGCATGCTTCAGTGTTGCTTGCCTCGAAGCGAGCATAGAAGTGGTTTAGCTCGTCTGGTAGGCTTGTGTCACTGGGCAGCTCGCGGCTGTGCTTCCCTTTGTAGTCTGTAATAGTTTTCAAGCCCTGCCACATCCGACGAGCATCAGAGCTAGTGTAGTATGATTCAATCTTAGACCTGTATTGACTCTTTGCCTGTTTGATGGTTCGTCCGGAGGTCATAGCGGATTTCTTATAAGCGTCCGGGTTAGAGTCCCGTTCCTTGAAAGCGGCAGCTCTACCCTTTAGCTCAGTGCGGATGTTTCCTGTAATCCATGGCTTCTGGTTGGGGTATGTACGTACGGTCACTGTGGGGATGACATCATCGATGCACTTATTGATGAAGCCAGTGACTGATGTGGTGTACTCCTCAATGCTGTCTGAAGAATCCCGAACATGTTCCAGTCTGTGCTAGCAAAACAGTCCTGTAGCTTAGCATCTCGTCATCTGACCACTTCCTTATTAAACGAATCACTGGTGCTTCCTGCTTCAGTTTTTGCTTATAAGCAGGAATCAGGAGGATAGAGTTATGGTCAGATTTGCCAAATGGAGGGCGAGGGAGAGCTTTGTATGCGTCTCTGTGTGTGGAGTAAAGGTGGTCTAGAGTTTTTTTCCCTCTGGTTGCACATTTAACATGCTGGTAGAAATTAGGTAGAACGGATTTAAGTTTCCCTGCATTAAAGTCCCCGGCCACTAGGAGCGCTGCATCTGGATGAGCGTTTTCCTGTTGATTAATGGCCTTGTAAAACTCATTCAGAGCAATCTTAATGCCAGCATTGGTTTGTGGTGGTAAATAGACAGCTATGAAAAATATAGATGAAAACTCTCTTGGTAAATAGTGTGGTCTACAGCTTATCATAAGATACTCTACCTCAGGCGAGCAAAACCTCGAGACTTCCTTAGTATTTGGTTTTGTGCACCAGCTGTTGTTTACAAATATACACAGACCGCCACCCCTTGTCTTACCAGAGTCAGACGTTCTGTCCTGCCGATGTAAGCGTATAGCCTGCTAGCTGAATGTTACTCATTGTTGTCGTTCAGCCACGACTCCGTGAAACATAAGATATTACAGTTTTTAATGTCCCGTTGGTAGGATAACCGTAATCTTAACTCGTCCATTTTATTCTCAAAAGATTGAACGTTGGCTAGTAGGATTGATGGGAGAGGCAGTTTACTCGCTCGCCGTCGGATCCTTACAAGGCACCGGATCTCGTCCGCGATATCTCCGTCTCTTCCTCACGCGAATGACGGGGATCCGGGCCTTGTCGGGTGTCTGTAGGATATCCTTCGCGACCGCTCGTTGAAGAAAAAATCTTCGTCAATGCGAGGTGAGTAATCGCTGTCCTGATATCCAGAAGCTCTTTTTGGTTATAAGAGACGATGGCAGAAACATTATGTACAAAATAAATTACAAATAACGCGGAAAAACACACATAATAGTACAATTGGTTAGAGGGCTGTAAAACGGCAGCCATCTTCCCGGCGCTGTTCTCGATAAGAGGCATCACAGGCATAGTATGTATACTTTTCCTAGAAAGGGGTTGGAGGGGGGATTGTTGGTTCCACCGTTGGGGTGCCAGGACAGAGAAGAGCTTGGACTGGGCTGAGCGGGAGCTGCCCTCCCGTAGGGGTGGGAGGGCCAAGAGACCAGAGGTGGCAGAACTGAGTGCTCGGGTTGGGGTGTAGGGTTTGAGCATAGCCTGAAGGTAGGGAGGGGCAGTTTCTCTTGCTGCTCCGTAGGTAAACACCATGGTCTTGTAGTGGATGCGAGCTTCAACTGGAAGCCAGTGGAGTGTGTGGAGGAGGGGGTAAATGAGAGAACATGGGAAGGTTGAACACCAGGCGGGCTGCAGCGTTCTAGATTAGTTGCAGGGGTTTAATGGCACAAGCAGGGAGCCCAGCCAACAGCGAGTTGCAGTAATCCAGATGGGAGATTAGTGCCTGGATTAGGACCTGCACCGCTTCCTGTGTGAGGGGAGCGACTCGGGCAGTCCTAGAGGTGGCAGAGCCTGAGACACCCAGCCCTGAGAGGGTGGAGAGGAGGATCTAGTGGTTCACGGTGTCAAAGGCAGCAGATAGATCTAGGAGGATGAGGACAGAGAGTCAGCTTTGGCAGTGCGGAGAGCCTCCGTGACACAGAGAAGAGCAGTCTCGGTTGAGTGACCCGTCTTGAAGCCTGACTGGTTAGGGTCAAGAAGATTGTTCTGAGAGAGATAATGAGAGAGTTGATCAGAGACAGCACGCTCAAGTGTTTTGGAAAGAAAAGAAGGGATACAGGTCTATAGTTTTTGACGTCAGAGGAGACGAGTGTTTGTTTCTTGAGGATGGGAGCGACTGGGGCAATTTGAAGTCAGAGGGGACGCAGCCAGTGGTCAGGGGTGAGGAATGGGAGAAGGTCTCCAGAGATGGTCTGGAGGAGGGGATGGGGTCGAGTGGGCAGAACTCACTAGTCGCAGGATGTCATCTGGAGAGAGAGGTGAGAAAGAGGTCAAGGCGTAGGGTAGTTCTGTGTGAGTGGGACCAGTGGACTCAATAGGCTGAGTGAATGAGGAGCAGATGTCGTCAACCTTCTTTTTAAAGTGGTTAACAAAGTTGTCTGCAGAGAGGGAGGGGAAGGGGGTGGAGGATTAAGGAGGGAGGTGATGGTGGAAAAGAGTTTCCTAGGGTTAGAGGCAGAAGCTTGAAATTTAGAGTGGTAGAAAGTGGCTTTAGCAGCGGATACAGAGGAAGAGAATGTAGAGAGGAGGGAGTGAAAAGATGACAGGTTCTCTGGAAGTTTGGTTTTCCTCCATGTTCTCTCAGCTGCCCGCAGCCCAGTTCTGTAAGCTCGCAATGAGTCACTCAGCCATGTTGCAGGAGGGCGGGCCGAGCCGGCCAGGAGGAAAGGTGACAATGCGAATCATAGGATGCGGAAAGGGTGGGCCGGAGGGTTGATGTGGCAGAATCAGGAGACAGAAGGGAGAGATGATAGAAGAGAAGAGAGTAGTGGGGGGGAGAGAGAGCGAAGGTTGTGACACTGCATGACCATCTGGGAGGGGCTGAGTGGTTAGGGTTGGAGGGGAGGGAGACAGCATGACCATCTGGGAGGGGCTGAGTGGTTAGGGTTGGAGGGGAGGAGACAGCATGACCATCTGGGAGGGGCTGAGTGGTTAGGGTTGGAGGGGAGGGAGACAGCATGACCATCTGGGAGGGGCTGAGTGGTTAGGGGTTGGAGGAGGGAGACAGCATGACCATCTGGGAGGGGCTGAGTGGTTAGGGTTGGAGGGGAGGGAGACAGCATGACCATCTGGGAGGGGCTGAGTGGTTAGGGTTGGAGGGGAGGGAGACAGCATGACCATCTGGGAGGGGCTGAGTGGTTAGGGTTGGAGGGAGGGAGACAGCATGACCATCTGGGAGGGGCTGAGTGGTTAGGGTTGGAGGGGAGGGAGACAGCATGACCATCTGGGAGGGGCTGAGTGGTTAAGGTTGGAGGGGAGGGAGACCGAAAAGGAAATGAGCTGATCAAGGTGTCCATTTCTATTGGAGAAGCATTTTCTGCCCATCTTCATACTGTCTTTGCTATTAGTTGATGTGGTGAATTCTGATACTGTATACAGTGTTTAATGGTGGCTAGGGCTAATGCAGGTGTTCCCTCAGAAAATTGGCCCACGAACCCATTTTGAAATACAGTGCATTCAGAAATTATTCAGACCCCTTGACTTTTTCCACATTTTGTTACGTTACAGCCTAAATGTCTTATTTAATCAATTTTAGAATAAGGCTGTAACGTAACAAAATGTGGAAGAGGGCAAGTGGTCTGAATACTTTCCAGATGCACTGTATATACAAATGTGGACCACACCATGGAAAAACAGTTATGTAATATATGGCCAAAGTATTTCAATCTGGTTTGAAGTGACTGAAATCAGAAAGATATTGGGAAGTTCAGAAGATCATCAGGCAATACTTGTGAATGATCTTCTGTGTAGAAAATAACACCATCATTGATGTTCTGTCCCCCCCAGTCTGATTTAGTGCCTGGTCTTGGCCACTCTGTTCTGAGCCCTACGCAGCTTGTAGGCATTGGAGAGGGAAACAGAACACGTGTGTTCCTGATAGTCATATCTTTCAGTGATGGGGTCATAATATTTTGTAGCTTAAACCGTTCAAAAGATAAATCCATATTTGTAGGAAGGAAACGGAAACCGCTGTTTATTACAACAGCATTTAGAGACTACCGAGAGAAAAAAATTCTCTCACCACCCCATTTTCAAATCAGTTGACCCCACATGGGGTCGCGACCCCTAGTTTGGGGAGCGTTGGGTTTAAAACCAGGGTTCGCTGCACCACCTTGTGGACTTGACTGCACCACTATGTAAAAAAACAAGAAAAAATACAACCAGTATTAATGATGTTTACCAAATTAATTAATTTGCACTTAATCACTTAATTCAAGTGTTTAGATTGCAGGAAATGGCAGTTACAGGTGTTCAAAGCACCTCCCCCTCGACTGACTTATCAGCACCACCTTGTTTAAAACTCCTGGGGGGACCCTGAATGCCGTGTTTCTGTTCAGCTCTATGAAAGGGTTAGAGGATAGGGGTTAGATGCTAGGGTTAATGATGTGTTTCTGTTCAGCCCTATGAAAGGGTTAGAGGTTAGGGTTAATGATGTGTTTCTGTTCAGCCCTATGAAAGGGTTAGAGGTTAGGGTTAATGATGTGTTTCTGTTCAGCCCTATGAAAGGGTTAGAGGTTAGGGTTAATGATGTGTTTCTGTTCAGCCCTATGAAAGGGTTAGAGGTTAGGGTTAATGATGTGTTTCTGTTCAGCCCTATGAAAGGGTTAGAGGTTAGGGTTAATGATGTGTTTCTGTTCAGCCCTATGAAAGGGTTAGGGGTTAGATGCTAGGGTTAATGATGTGTTTCTGTTCAGCCCTATGAAAGGGTTAGGGGTTAGATGCTAGGGTTAATGATGTGTTTCTGTTCAGCCCTATGAAAGGGTTAGAGGTTAGGGTTAATGATGTGTTTCTGTTCAGCCCTATGAAAGGGTTAGGGGTTAGATGCTAGGGTTAATGATGTGTTTCTGTTCAGCCCTATGAAAGGGTTAGAGGTTAGAGGTTAGGGGTAATGATGTGTTTCTGTTCAGCTCTATGAAGGGGTTAGAGGTTAGAGGTTAGGGGTAATGATGTGTTTCTGTTCAGCCCTATGAAAGGGTTAGAGGTTAGAGGTTAGGGTTAATGATGTGTTTCTGTTCAGCTCTATGAAAGGGTTAGAGGTTAGGGGGTAATGATGTGTTTCTGTTCAGCTCTATGAAGGGGTTAGAGGCTAGGGTTAATGATGTGTTTCTGTTCAGCTCTATGAAAGGGTTAGGGTTAGAGGCTAGGGTTAATGATGTGTTTCTGTTCAGCCCTATGAAAGGGTTAGGGGTTAGAGGCTAGGGTTAATGATGTGTTTCTGTTCAGCCCTATGAAAGGGTTAGGGGTTAGAGGCTAGGGTTAATTATGTGTTTCTGTTCAGCTCTATGAAAGGGTTAGGGGTTAGAGGTTAGGGTTAATTATGTGTTTCTGTTCAGCTCTATGAAAGGGTTAGAGGTTAGATGCTAGGGTTAATGATGTGTTTCTGTTCAGCCCTATGAAAGGGTTAGAGGTTAGGGTTAATGATGTGTTTCTGTTCAGCCCTATGAAAGGGTTAGGGGTTAGATGCTAGGGTTAATGATGTGTTTCTGTTCAGCCCTATGAAAGGGTTAGAGGTTAGAGGTTAGGGGTAATGATGTGTTTCTGTTCAGCTCTATGAAGGGGTTAGAGGTTAGAGGTTAGGGGTAATGATGTGTTTCTGTTCAGCCCTATGAAAGGGTTAGAGGTTAGAGGTTAGGGTTAATGATGTGTTTCTGTTCAGCTCTATGAAAGGGTTAGAGGTTAGGGGTAATGATGTGTTTCTGTTCAGCTCTATGAAGGGGTTAGAGGCTAGGGTTAATGATGTGTTTCTGTTCAGCTCTATGAAAGGGTTAGGGGTTAGAGGCTAGGGTTAATGATGTGTTTCTGTTCAGCCCTATGAAAGGGTTAGGGGTTAGAGGCTAGGGTTAATGATGTGTTTCTGTTCAGCCCTATGAAAGGGTTAGGGGTTAGAGGCTAGGGTTAATTATGTGTTTCTGTTCAGCTCTATGAAAGGGTTAGGGGTTAGAGGTTAGGGTTAATTATGTGTTTCTGTTCAGCTCTATGAAAGGGTTAGAGGTTAGAGGTTAGGGTTAATTATGTGTTTCTGTTCAGCTCTATGAAGGGGTTAGAGGTTAGGGTTAATTATGTGTTTCTGTTCAGCTCTATGAAAGGGTTAGGGGTTAGAGGTTAGGGTTAATTATGTGTTTCTGTTCAGCTCTATGAAAGGGTTAGGGGTTAGAGGTTAGGGTTAATTATGTGTTTCTGTTCAGCCCTATGAAAGGGTTAGGGGTTAGATGCTAGGGTTAATGATGTGTTTCTGTTCAGCCTTATGAAAGGGTTAGGGGTTAGAGGCTAGGGTTAATGATGTGTTTCTGTTCAGCCCTATGAAAGGGTTAGGGGTTAGGGGTTAGAGGTTAGGGTTAATGATGTGTTTCTGTTCAGCCCTATGAAAGGGTTAGGGTTAATGATGTGTTTCTGTTCAGCTCTATGAAAGGGTTAGGGGTTAGAGGTTAGGGTTAATGATGTGTTTCTGTTCAGCCCTATGAAAGGGTTAGGGTTAATGATGTGTTTCTGTTCAGCTCTATGAAAGGGTTAGAGGTTAGAGGTTAGGGTTAATTATGTGTTTCTGTTCAGCTCTATGAAAGGGTTAGGGGTTAGAGGTTAGGGTTAATTATGTGTTTCTGTTCAGCCCTATGAAAGGGTTAGGGGTTAGGGGTTAGAGGTTAGGGTTAATGATGTGTTTCTGTTCAGCCCTATGAAAGGGTTAGGGTTAATGATGTGTTTCTGTTCAGCTCTATGAAAGGGTTAGGGGTTAGAGGTTAGGGTTAATGATGTGTTTCTGTTCAGCTCTATGAAAGGGTTAGAGGTTAGAGGTTAGGGTTAATGATGTGTTTCTGTTCAGCCCTATGAAAGGGTTAGAGGTTAGAGGTTAGGGTTAATGATGTGTTTCTGTTCAGCCCTATGAAAGGGTTAGAGATTAAAGTTACATGCTGACCACACCGCCCGCGTTGCGTGAGTGTTGCAAAATAAATGTACACGTTATTCAATCATTTTATCTGATCTGCTCGAGCGCGTCAACGAGCGTCTGCGTAGCCAGGCGCTGAAATAGAACTCGGTTGTATTTGTGACGCTTGACTCGCTCCTCATTGGTTTTTAGTAGTATGGATTACATTTTAAATGTTCCTCATCAATCTACACACCTACCCCATAATGACAAAGCAAAAACACATTTTTAGAAATTTGCAAATTTATAAAAAATTAATAACCGATATTACATTTGTATAAGTATTCAGACCCTTAGCTATGAGACTCGAAATTGAGGTATTTCTGTTTGCAAAAATTTCAAAACTTTTTTGCTTTGTCATTATGGGGTATTGTGTGTACATTTCTGAGGAAACTTTTGTATTTAATCAATTTTAGAATAAGGCTGTAACATAACAAAATGTGGAAAAAGTCAAGGGGTCTGAATACTTTCCGAAGGCACTGTATATCCCAGGACAAATTAGCTAGCAACAGCAAGCTAACTAGCTAAATGTTGATGAATGTTTCATGTTTCGACCTGTCCCCAAATTAATATAGTAGGTTCAGAGTTCGCTTTGATATTTCAACCTGCGTGTCCTGATCGCGTCTGGTGTGGATGCGTGCGACGGTCTTGTCAGCATGTTAGAGGTTAGGTTAATGATTTGTTTCTGTTCAGCCCTAGGAAAGGGTTAGGCATTTAATGTTTATCATATAAATAATGTAGCCAGCTACAGTTCCGAATGTTTTGTTTCAAGTAAATCTTGAATTTTATGGAGAAAAGTAGACTGTCTACACTGAGAAAAGTACCTGAGAAAAAAGCTCCACATCAGTCAGAGCGCTGTCTGCCAGTTCCTGAATCTCATCAGTGCAAAGTGCAATTGAAGCACAAAAATAGTCTGATGCAGAAATGACAATAAGAACCATTTTAGATCTGCATTTAGAGATTTCTTACACGTTTTATATTTGTTCCTTTCGTGAAAAAGTGGTCCTCTGTAGCTCAGCTGGTAGAGCACGGCGCTTGTAACGGGTTTGATCCCCAGGACCACCCATACACCTTTTTTTTTTTTATAATGTATGCACGCATGACTGTAAGTCGCTTTGGATAAAAGCGTCTGCTAAATGGCATATTATATTATAAAAATGAGGAATTCTGCGTTAACTAGCAAGTTAAACTTAGGGGTCACGTTATCTTGGTAAGTTTCTGAATTAATAAGGTGACGGTGTATCTTATTGTGTAGCTTTCTGCCGTATTTGAGAGGTCAAAGCCCTTTGGATGAGTTCTCTGTACAGCTGCCAACATTTTTTATTTCCTTCCATTTTCTCTCCTCTGTTCTCGGCCAGTCTGCTCCTCCCCCATCTTCTGTCAGGCCTGTTGCCCTACCGACTCCAGACACAGCGTGTACACATGCTGCAACCGAATAATTTCTGCACAAACTGTCAGAAATTGTCTCAGGGAAGCTCATCTGCGTGCTCGTCGTCCTCACCAGGGTCTTGACCTGACTTCAGTGGGCAAATGCTCACCTTCAATGGCCACTGGCACACTGGTGAAGTGTGCTCTTCAGCGATGAATCATGGTTTCAACTGAAACGGGCAGACGGCGTGTATGGCATCTGACATAGAGGGACCAGGTGAATCCAGGTGAAAGCTATGATCTCTTATTGATGTCACTTGTTAAATCCACTTCAGTCAGTGTAGATGAAGGAGAGGAGACCGGAGTCATGCCAGGCACACCAGTTTGTGTCAAGAACTGCAACGCTGCTGGGTTTTTCATGCTCAGTAGTTTCCTGTGTGTATCAATAATGGTCCACCCCCCAAAGGACATCCAGACAACTTGACACAACTGTGGGAAGCATTGGAGTCAACATGGGCCAGTATCCCTGTGGAACGCTTTCGACACCTTGTAGAGTCCATGCCCCAACGAATTGAGGCTGTTCTGAGGGCAAAAGGGGGTGCAACTCAATATTAGGAAGGTGTTCTTAATGTTTTGTACTGTCAGTTTATATTTTATGTGTGACCAAAAGAACACTGCATGGCTAAATGCATATAATTGCAGGAAATTAGCTTTAAAACCGCAACATTTTCTCTTTGCTACAGGGCAGAATACAGGGAGCTCAAAGTATTGGGACAGTGACAATTATTTAGTTGTCTTGGCTCTGTACTCCAGCACTTTGGATTTGAAATGATACAATGACTGAGGTTAAAGTACAGACTGTCAGCTTTAATTTGAGGGTATTTTCATCCATATCGAGTTTAGACCGTTTATAAATTACTGCCCTTTTGACGTTGTTCCCCCATTTTATGGTAAATAATTGTCATTTTGGAGACACTTCTTTTGTAAATCAGAAGAGAATATGTTTTGAAACACTACTACATTAATGTGGATACTACCATGATTACGGATAGTCCTGAATGAATCATGAATAATGATGAGTGAGAAAGTTAGACGCACAAATATCCCACCAAGACATGCTAACCTCTCACCATTACAATAACAGGGGAGGTTAGCGTTTTTGGGGTATGATATTTGTGCGTCTAACTTTCTCACTCATAAGCCCTAGGAAAGGGTTAGAGGTCAGAGGCTGTGGTCAATGCTGTGTTTCTGGTCAGCCCTAGGAAAGGGTTAGAGGCTAGGGTTATAGGTCAGAGGGTTAAAGCCCTGTTTCTGTTCAGTCCTAGGAAAGCCCTGGCGTCTCCAGTGAGAGAACCTCCTCTCACCGAGCTGGAGGATGACTTCCTGATCCTGGAGGATTATGAGCCTCCCTGGTTCTCCCTTCACTGGAAGTTTGACCCCATCAGGACCACAGCCAAACCACGACCAAAGCAGCAGAACCAATCACACAGTAGTGACAATGCCTCAGCAGACATACTCACCAAGGCTACAGCCAATCAGAGATCAGGAGGGACAGACAGACCTCGGACAACTAAAGAGAAGAAGGGAAAGAATCCTACAACCAGGAAGGAGAGGGACTCTAGTCCCCAGGGGGTAGGACCTCAGGGTGATGGGCCTGTTAATCATGTTGACCTCGAGGCAGACCACATAGAACAAGACAAGAAGAAAGTCAACAACCTGTTATCTGAACCAACGACAGCAGGTGACCTGGAACAAGAGGCACCAGGAGGAGGGGCCAAGCCTAAACCTAGCCACACCAAAACAGAAAAGAAAGTTCCCAGAATCTCTAAATCCAAAGCTGGTATCCAAGGTGACAAGGTGAACCCCAAGACGAGCCGAGGACGAGGCCGGCAGTCTGGGAAGACCAGGAGACTGTCAGGTCGAGCTGGGGAGGAGCCCGTCACCATGGAGGAGGAGAGTGAAGCGGCTGCAGACCAATCATCAGCTGAAGACCAGGCGGCAGACCAGGATGTTTCTCCAGGTAATATCCCCTGACAGCTGACATCACACATCATGATGGTTTTTCTGACTACAACGTTCATCACAAGTTCAAGTTGTATCATGCCATTTGTAGGTATAGGAATATGTTTTGTAAGAGCTCTCAACAAATAAAAAAATATATAAAAAACATTCACAAAACAATCAATGGGAAAAAATGTAGTTTACATAAAAGACTAGGCTAGATGTAATGTTGTCTTTCCTCCACAGTTCTACAGTTGGCACCAACAGGACAGAGATGAGTCATCTCTAAGGTTCCAGCCAATTGTAAGGCCCAGGAGGTCTGCCCCGCCCCTACTGGTGAGGCTGACTCCTCCCAGTTAGCAGGGAAGAGGAAGAGGACCAAGCCTGGTCCCTGGTGGCTCATCAGTCCTGTCAACACACAGCTCACAGAGACAGACAACAAGTCCAAACAGAATAACAAGACAACTACATCTAAACCAGCAAGACATTCCTCTGTGGAGTCAGGGCAGGAGGACGGGCCATCAAAACCCTTGTTTAATCAGAACGCAAAGAAGAAACCCTCGTCCAATCAGTCAGCAGCAAATAAACCCTCGTCCAATCAGACCACAGAGAAGAAACCGTGGTCCAATCAGACTGCAGAGCAGAAAGCAGAGAAGCCCAAGAAGGGCAGACCTAAGAAGCAGACGATAGCCAGTACAGAGGAGCCAGCGAGGCCTGAAGGTCAGAGCGAAGAGGAGCCAGCGAGGCCTGAAGGTCAGAGAGAAGAGGAACAGGAGGCCATGCCCAGCCCTCTCAGACAGCATACACTCACCTCAAGTAAGGCTTCATATTAACGCCATCCATTTTCCTTCAAGGGAATATAGTTCACTCATAAATCAAGCTTAGTAATATACAAAATATGTACTGTCATCTCAAACAGCTGTTATTGAAATATGTGGTGATTTGTGTTCTGCTTGTGTCTCTTCTCAGGTGAGAAGGTGTTTGACTGGCTCTACAACCGCACTCCCAAGTGTAAACCCCAGAGTGATGCCACACCCACTAACATTACCCCCCACTCTGCTACTGTTACCCCCAGCAGGCAGCAGCACCAGGCCAGGGAGGCTCCAGAGGCTACCGTTACCCCCAGCAGGCAGCAGCACCAGGCCAGGGAGGCTCCAGAGAAACGCAGCAGCAGGAAGAGGAAAGCTCCAGTGAACTGGTGGGAGACCAACAACCCCCCAGAGAATGCTGGCCGCACCTTTTCCTTCCCTCAACAACCCCAGCCTAACCCAAAAACACGCAAGGTGGTGAGAAGTAAGTCCAAGCCCAGACCAGTCCGGACCAGGCCTGCTAAGTCCCTGCGACCTCCTCAGAACGCCTCCTCACCTCGACCTGGAGCAGGTCAGACCCTGGTGAAGAGGAAGGACCTCTCCACTCCCAAGACGGTCAAGCGCTCTCTGGCCACCTTTGGCGCCATCTTCTCCTCGGGCAGAGAAGCGCTCCCGGTGGCCACTGTCAGAAGCACGTTGCAGACTTCAGGGAGGAAAGCCCTATTCCCTGAAGAGCAGTCAGCCCAGAGTCCCAGCGTCAGCCTCAGCCCTGGTCCAGCTAAGGACCCCTCCCAGGACCCAGCCAGTGACAGGAGCTCCAGCCTTGTGGATCTGAGTGCCAGTACTGTCTGCTATATAGAGCCTGTTGGAAAGCTGGGGGAAAAGACCAGATGCCGAGACTTCTCCCAAACCAACAACCGACTCTCAGACAACACGTAAGTACACTCCTAAACACTGTTACTTCTGACTGTTGCTTCTCAACACTTACTTCTGACTGTTGCTTCTCAAAACCTTTACATCTAAATGTTCCTTCTAAACACTGTTACTTCTGACTGTTGCTTCTCTTTTCAACACTGTTACTTCTGACTAGGCGATATATCAAATGAATTTGATTAATTAGAATGTGCGTTTTTGAGTGATATTCCAAATGCCTGCATCGCATGAATAATGGTTTAGTTTTTAGTTTTTATCAGCTTTTTCTCATTGTTTTTTTCTGGTCTCTTTTGCTCAGAGATCTGTATACTGACGAGATGCACGTCTCCTCCCTAACAATGGGAGTCGTCATCCAAGAGGTGGGAAGGCAGGCAAAAGAATAGGTCCAAAATAAGCCCATATAAACACATTACCCTTATTTTTGGACAGATTCTAGCGCTTCGCCTCTTCCTCTATGGTTTACACACCAAGCCCCTCCCCCTGCCTCTCACGCCAACAAAGTTGTGATATCACATCTTCCTCTCTGACGAGCGGTTTCAACTCGCTATTTGCATTTTGAGGTTTGGTCCAACAGAATCGGTCATATGGACACAAACACATTGAGACATTTTACTATAATAGAGAAGTTACCTTTTTTAACGATACGCTTTTTATGTCTCAACTCCTCAAATTGCGCACAGAGCAGACACTACTAAAACCAGAGTATCAATGAACATTGATTCTGGAAAATTAATGCTCAGTTTGTCGCGCGCGGCATTGTGGTACCACGTACCGTTAGCAGCATTTTAGCCAAAGACTGTTATCCTAGCTGTCTAGTCTGTTTATAAATGTGCATAAGCATAAAACAATTATATAAGGAATTGGCAACTCGTTCTCATTCTGAGAAATAAGGTAGGCCACTTGATTTCAACATCTGAACAAAGTGGACAGGCTAGCATGCTGTTCAAACAGTTGGAGACAGACAGAAGGGTGTGGTCGTAACAATTCAACTGTTGAACCTTGTTAGCAAGCAAATACATCCAGGTAAAGATTAGCTGGCTATTCACTAGCACGTGGGCTTGAGAGATTGTTCTATAGCCTCTAATGCCTGCTACAAGAAGTTAGTCATTATTAGTGAATGTGTTTATTCATGGTTCAAGTTACATTTGTAACAAAAAAGGGCATTTTCATAAACTGACTTGAAAGACAGAAAGCGGCACAGGTCCTAATCCAGGCACTTGTCATCTCCCGTCTGGATTACTGCAACTCGCTGTTGGCTGGGCTCCCTGCCTGTGCCATTAAACCCCTACAACTTATCCAGAACGCTGCAGCCCGTCTGGTGTTCAACCTTCCCATGTTCTCTCACGTCACCCCGCTCCTCCGCACACTCCACTGGCTTCCAGTTGAAGCTCGCATCTACTACAAGACCATGGTGCTTGCCTATGGAGCTGTGAGGGGAACGGCACCTCCTTACATTCAGGCTCTGATCAGTCCCTACACCCAGGCGAGGGCACTACGTTCATCCACCTCTGGCCTGCTAGCTCCCCTACCTCTACGGAAGCACAGTTCCCGCTCAGCCCGGTCAAAGCTATTTGCTGCTCTGGCACCCCAATGGTGGAACAAGCTCCCTCACGACGCCAGGACAGCGGAGTCACTCACCACCTTCCAGAGACACTTGAAACCCCACCTCTTTAAGGAACACCTGGGATAGTATAAAGAAATCTTTCTTACAGACAAGTGTTACACGCTTCGGCGGTCCCGTTCTGTGAGCTTCTGTGGCCTACCACTTCATGGCTGAGCTGTTGTTGCTCCTAGACCTCTTCACAATAACAGCACTGACAGTTGACCGGGGCAGCTCTAGCAGGGCGAACGGACTTGTTGGAAAGGTGTCATCCTATGACGGTGCCACGTTGAAAGTCGCTGAGCTCTTCATTAAGGACATTCTACTGCCAATGTTTGTCTATGGAGATTGCATGGCTGTGTGCTCGATTTAATACACCTGTCAGCAACGGGTGAGACTGAAATAGCAGAATCCACTAATTTGAAGGGGTTTCCACATACTGCTGTGTATATATAGGGTATTTCTTACTGTTGCTTCTCTTCTAAACAACGTTATGAGTGACTGTTGTCCAACGTGATGTCAGGAGATCCATTCCTTTTTGTCAACAGGTTAGAAAGTTTCGAAAGCGGACCGTCTTCCATGATTGAACTGGAGGATTGTGAAGAGCATGAGGACATCTGTAAGTGCAGAGCATTGTGCCTTACTGCTTCCTGTTTGCTTACTGCTTCCTGTTTGCTTTGACTTTTTTAATTAGATTGTTTTCATTTAAAGTGTGTTGGGATTTTAAATGCACTTTAAATAAAGTTTGATTTAATTTAACACATTTAAACTACAGTGCCTTCAGAAAGTATTCAAACCCCTTGACTTATTTTGTTGTGCTACAGCCTGAGTTAAAAATGGATCCAAATTAAATCTCCCCCATCTACACACAGTACCCCGTAATGACAAAGGGAAAACATGTTTTTAGAAATGGTTGCTAATTTATTGACAATGAAATACTGAAATGTCTAATTCACATAAGTATTCACACCTCTGAGTCAATACTTTGTAGAAGTACCTTTGGCAGCGATTACAGCTGTGAGTCTTTCTGGGTAAGTCTCTAAGAGCATTCCACACCTGGATTGTACAACGTTTGCCCATTATTCTTTTCAAAAATCTTCAAGCTCTGTCAAGTTAGTTGTTGATCATTGCTAGACAGCCATTTTCAGGTCTTGCCATAGATTTAAGTAGATTTAAGTCAAAACTGTAACTAGGCCACTCAGGAACATTCACTGTCTTCTTGGTAAGCAACTCCAGTGTAGATTTGGCCTTGTGTTTTAGGTTATTGTCCTGTTGAAAGGTGAATTCACCTCCCAGTGTCTGGTGGAAAGCAGACTGAACCAGGTTTTCCTCTAGTTAATTACTTTACCAAATTTTTTGCAGTTTTACTTTAGTGCCTTATTGCAAACCGGATGCATGTTTTAGAATATTTGTATTCTGTACAGGCTTCCTTCTTTTCACACTGTCATTTAGGTTAGTATTGTGGAGTAACTACAATGTTGTTGATCCATCCTCAGTTTTCTCCTATCACAGCCATTAAATAGTATTAAGATGGTCTGGTCCATTAAATAGTATTAAGATGGTCTGGTCTGGTCCATTAAATAGTATTAAGATGGTCTGGTCTGGTCCATTAAATAATATTAAGATGGTCTGGTCCATTAAATAGTATTAAGATGGTCTGGTCTGGTCCATTAAATAGTATTAAGATGGTCTGGTCTGGTCCATTAAATAGTATTAAGATGGTCTGGTCCATTAAATAGTATTAAGATGGTCTGGTCCATTAAATAGTATTAAGATGGTCTGGTCTGGTCCATTATAGTATTAAGATGGTCTGGTCTGGTCCATTTAAATAATATTAAGATGGTCTGGTCCATTAAATAGTATTAAGATGGTCTGGTCTGGTCTGGTCCATTAAATAGTATTAAGATGGTCTGGTCTGGTCCATTAAATAGTATTAAGATGGTCTGGTCCATTAAATAGTATTAAGATGGTCTGGTCCATTAAATAGTATTAAGATGGTCTGGTCCATTAAATAGTATTAAGATGGTCTGGTCTGGTCAATTAAATGGTATTAAGATGGTCTGGTCTGGTCAATTAAATAGTATTAAGATGGTCTGGTCAATTAAATGGTATTAAGATGGTCTGGTCTGGTCAATTAAATAGTATTAAGATGGTCTGGTCTGGTCAATTAAATAGTATTAAGATGGTCTGGTCCATTAAATAGTATTAAGATGGTCTGGTCTGGTCAATTAAATAGTATTAAGATGGTCTGGTCTGGTCAATTAAATAGTATTAAGATGGTCTGGTCTGGTCCATTCAACTCTAACTGTTTTAGTCACCATGGCCTCATGGTGAAATCCCTGACCGGTACAGAGATGAGGTAGTCATTCAAAAATCATGTTAACACTATTATTGCACACAGAGTGAGTCCACGCAACTTATGTGACTCGTTAAGCAAATTGTTACTCCTGAACTTATTTAGGCTTGCCATAACAAAGGGGTTGAATACTTATTGACTCAAGACATTTCAGCTTTTCATCTATTTGTAAAAAAATGTTAAACATAATTCCACTTTGACATTATGGGTTATTGTGTGTAGGCCAGTGACAAAAAAAATCTCTATTGAATCCATTTTAAAATCAGGCTGTAACAACTAAATGTGGAAAACGTCAAGGAGTGTGAATACTGTCTGAAGGAGTGTGAATACTGTCTGAAGGAGTGTGAATACTGTCTGAAGGAGTGTGAATACTGTCTGAAGGAGTGTGAATACTTTCTGAAGGAGTGTGAATACTTTCTGAAGGAGTGTGAATACTTTCTGAAGGAGTGTGAATACTTTCTGAAGGAGTGTGAATACTGTCTGAAGGAGTGTGAATACTGTCTGAAGGAGTGTGAATACTGTCTGAAGGAGTGTGAATACTGTCTGAAGGAGTGTGAATACTGTCTGAAGGAGTGTGAATACTGTCTGAAGGAGTGTGAATACTGTCTGAAGGAGTGTGAATACTGTCTGAAGGAGTGTGAATACTGTCTGAAGGAGTGTGAATACTTTTTGAAGGAGTGTGAATACTTTCTGAAGGAGTGTGAATACTGTCTGAAGTACTGTCTGAAGGAGTGTGAATACTTTCTGAAGGAGTGTGAATACTTTCTGAAGGAGTGTGAATACTGTCTGAAGGAGTGTGAATACTGTCTGAAGGAGTGTGAATACTGTCTGAAGGAGTGTGAATACTGTCTGAAGGAGTGTGAATACTTTCTGAAGGAGTGTGAATACTTTCTGAAGGAGTGTGAATACTTTCTGAAGGAGTGTGAATACTTTCTGAAGGAGTGTGAATACTTTCTGAAGGAGTGTGAATACTGTCTGAAGTACTGTCTGAAGGAGTGTGAATACTTTCTGAAGGAGTGTGAATACTTTCTGAAGGAGTGTGAAAACTGTCTGAAGGAGTGTGAAAACTGTCTGAAGGAGTGTGAATACTTTCTGAAGGAGTGTGAATACTGTCTGAAGGAGTGTGAATACTGTCTGAAGGAGTGTGAATACTGTCTGAAGGAGTGTGAATACTGTCTGAAGGAGTGTGAATACTGTCTGAAGGAGTGTGAATACTGTCTGAAGGAGTGTGAATACTGTCTGAAGGAGTGTGAATACTGTCTGAAGGAGTGTGAATACTGTCTGAAGGAGTGTGAATACTGTCTGAAGGAGTTGTCTGAAGGAGTGTGAATACTTTCTGAAGGAGTGTGAAAACTGTCTGAAGGAGTGTGAATACTGTCTGAAGGAGTGTGAATACTGTCTGAAGGAGTGTGAATACTGTCTGAAGGAGTGTGAATACTGTCTGAAGGAGTGTGAATACTGTCTGAAGGAGTGTGAATACTGTCTGAAGGAGTTGTCTGAAGGAGTGTGAATACTTTCTGAAGGAGTGTGAATACTTTCTGAAGGAGTGTGAAAACTGTCTGAAGGAGTGTGAAAACTGTCTGAAGGAGTGTGAAAACTGTCTGAAGGAGTGTGAATACTGTCTGAAGGAGTGTGAATACTGTCTGAAGGAGTGTGAATACTGTCTGAAGGAGTGTGAATACTGTCTGAAGGAGTGTACTAACCCTTTCTGAAGGACTGTAGTTAGAAACATTGGACCGATCTGGTTCCAAGATGAATGCAGAGCCAACCCAGAAACGTTACAATCTTTTATTTATATAATACTATCTTGTTATTCCTCTGACCTCTAACCCTGACCTCTAACCCTGACCTCTCCATGACAGGGCTCCCGTCATCCAGAGTGACGCCCCATCTGTCTATCCATCCGTCTGTCCATCCGTCTGTCCCTCCTGGTATCGTGCTGTCAGATCCTGAGGCTGTGACTGTGGCTGTTTGTGCTCCTCCTCTTAGAGCCATCACACTGCAGCTGGAGGACAAGGCCAACCTCGCCGACTGGCTGGCTCTGCTCTGGCCTGCCACCGGGAAACGTACGTACACACAGACAGAGATGGGGCAATAGGTCAACAATAGTGTAATGTTGTGTTGTGTTGTTGTCGTCAGAGGGAGGCCAGATCAGCCCAGATCATTTCCAGTGGTTCTCGTACCGAGACAGTGCTCTGGGTTACAAGATGGACCTGCTGGCTGAAACCTTCTCTAATGGAAAGATCCTGCTGGGCTCCTACATGAAGATACCTCTGCTGGTGGACCACAGCGCTACCACTGTGAGTAACCCTGACCTCTAACCTTTAGGTGCGCTACATGACCAAAAGTATGTGGACACCTGCTAGTCTAACATCTTATTCCTAAATCATGGGCATTAATATAGAGTTGGTCCCCCCTTTGCTGCTATAACAGCCTCCACTCTTCTGGGAAGGCTTTCCACTAGATGTTGGAACATTGCTGCGGGGACTTGCTTCCATTCAGCCACAAGAGCATTAGTGAGGTCGGGCACTGATGTTGGGCAATTAGGCCTGGCTCGCAGTCGGTGTTCCAATTCATCCCAAAGGTGTTTGATGGGGTTGAGGTCAGGGCTCTGTGCAGGCCAGTCAAGTTCTTCTACACCGATCTCGACAAACCTTTTCTGTATGGACCTCGCTTTGTGCACAGGGGCATTGTGATGCAGAAACAGGAAAGGGCCTTCCACAAACTGATGCCACAAAGTTGGAAGCACAGAATCGTCTAGAATGTCATTGTATGCTGTAGCGTTAAGATTTCCCTTCACTGGAACTAAGGGGCCTAGCCTGAACCACGAAAAACAGCCCCAGACCATTATTCCTCCTCCACCAAACTTTACAGTTGGCACTGCATTCGGGCAGGTAGCGTTCTCCTGGCGTCTGCCAAACCCAGATTTGTCCGTCGGACAACCAGATGGTGAAATGTGATTCATCACTCCACAGAATGCGTTTCCACTGCTTCAGAGTCCAATGGTGGCGAGCTTTACACCACTCCAGCTGGCGCTTGGCATTGCGAATGGTGACCTTACGCTTGTGTGCGGCTGCTCGGCCATGGAAACCCATTTCATGAAGACTCCCGACGAACAGTTCTTGTTCTGACGTTGCTTCCGGAGGCAGTTTGGAACTCGGTAGTGAGTGTTGCAACCGAGGACAGACCATTTTTACGCGCTATGTGCTTCAGCACTCGTGTTCCCGTTCTGTGAGCTTGTGTGGCCTACCACCTTGCGGCTTAGCCGTTGTTGCTCCTAGACGTTTCCACTTCATAATAACAGCGCTTACAGTTGACCGGGGCAGCTCTAGCAGGGCAGAAATTTGACGAACTGACGTGTTGGAAAGGTGGCATCCTATGACGGTGCCACGTTGAAAGTCGCTGAGCTCTTCAGTAAGGCCATTCTACTGCCAATGGTTGTCTATGGAGATTGTGTGGCTGTGTGCTCGATTTTATACACCTGTCAGCAACAGGTGTGGCTGAAATAGCCGAATCCACTAATTTGAAGGGCTGTCAACATACACTATATATACAAAAGTATCTATCTGTACCCATTTCTGATGAGTGTGTCCACATACTGCTGTATATATAGTGTTTATCATATCAGAATGAGAATATCAGTTCAGAGTGTTGTCAGATACGTCATATCAGAATGAGTGTAGGGCTGGGCAATATATCGAATGAATGTTTTAGAGCGATGTTCCAAATGCCTATATCACTCCACAGACACCAAGCCCCTCCTCCTTAACACTCCACAGACACCAAGCCCCTCCTCCTTAACACTCCACAGACACCAAGCCCCTCCTCCTTATCACTCCACAGACACCAAGCCCCTCCTCCTTAACACTCCACAGACACCAAGCCCCTCCTCCTTAACACTCCACAGACACCAAGCCCCTCCTCCTTAACACTCCACAGACACCAAGCCCCTCCTCTTTAACACTCCACAGACACCAAGCCCCTCCTCCTTAACACTCCACAGACACCAAGCCCCTCCTCTTTAACACTCCACAGACACCAAGCCCCTCCCCCGGCTCGTGTTAATATTTATAAAAACAATTCTCTAATTTTGTGTTTTGACCTTTTTAATTGTGCAATAAAACGTATTCAGAGAACTTTTAAAATCTAGTGATACAGTGGGGAAAAAAAGTATTTAGTCAGCCACCAATTGTGCAAGTTCTCCCACTTAAAAAGATGAGAAAGGCCTGTAATTTTCATCATAGGTACACGTCAACTATGACAGACAAATTGAGAGAAAGAAATCCTGAAAATCACATTGTAGGATTTTTTATGAATTTATTTGCAAATTATGGTGGAAAATAAGTATTTGGTCACCTACAAACAAGCAAGATTTCTGGCTCTCACAGACCTGTAACTTCTTCTTTAAGAGGCTCCTCTGTCCTCCACTCGTTACCTGTATTAATGGCACCTGTTTGAACTTGTTATCAGTATAGAAGACACCTGTCCACACCCTCAAACAGTCACACTCCAAACTCCACTATGGCCAAGACCAAAGAGCTGTCAAAGGACACCAGAAACAAAATTGTAGACCTGCACCAGGCTGGGAAGACTGAATCTGCAATAGGTAAGCAGCTTGGTTTGAAGAAATCAACTGTGGGAGCAATTATTAGGAAATGGAAGACATACAAGACCACTGATAATCTCCCTCGATCTGGGGCTCCACGCAAGATCTCACAACGTGAGGTCAAAATGATCACAAGAACGGTGAGCAAAAATCCCAGAACCACACGGGGGACCTAGTGAATGACCTGCAGAGAGCTGGGACCAAAGTAACAAAGCCTACCATCAGTAACACACTACGCCACCAGGGACTCAAATCCTGCAGTGCCAGACGTGTCCCCCTGCTTAAGCCAGTACATGTCCAGGCCCGTCTGAAGTTTGCTAGAGTGCATTTGGATGATCCAGAAGAGGATTGGGAGAATGTCATATGGTCAGATGAAACCAAAATATAACTTTTTGGTAAAAACTCAACTCGTCGTGTTTGGAGGACAAAGAATGCTGAGTTGCATCCAAAGAACACCATACCTACTGTGAAGCATGGGGGTGGAAACATCATGCTTTGGGGCAGTTTATCTGCAAAGGGACCAGGAGGACTGATCCGTGTAAAGGAAAGAATGAATGGGGCCATGTATCGTGAGATTTTGAGTGAAAACCTCCTTCCATCAGCAAGGGCATTGAAGATGAAACGTGGCTGGGTCTTTCAGCATGACAATGATCCCAAACACACTGCCCGGGCAACGAAGGAGTGGCTTCGTAAGAAGCATTTCAAGGTCCTGGAGTGGCCTAGCCAGTCTCCAGATCTCAACCCTATAGAAAATCTTTGGAGGGAGTTGAAAGTCTGTGTTGCCCAGCGACAGCCCCAAAACATCACTGCTCTAGAGGAGATCTGCATGGAGGAATGGGCTCAAAATACCAGCAACAGTGTGTGAAAACCTTGTGAAGACTTACAGAAAACGTTTGACCTGTGTCATTGCCAACAAAGGGTATATAACAAAGTATTGAGAAACTTTTGTTATTGACCAAATACTTATTTTCCACCATAATTTGCAAATAAATTCATAAAAAATCCTACAATGTGAATTTCTGGATTTTTTTTCTCATTTTGTCTGTCATAGTTGACGTGTACCTATGATGAAAATTACAGGCCTCTCTCATCTTTTTCAGTGGGAGAACTTGCACAATTGGTGGCTGACTAAATACTTTTTTTCCCCACTGTATATCGTGAGTCGCCCATAAGTTTGAAATAGGGATGCACATTTCGGTAAATTTTGCTGCTGGCGAACCTACCCTCATTAACCGGACAACAAACTGATTTGCCTAACAGTATGCATGCATACAAGGAACGGAAATGTTTCATTAATTAACCTCTTATGGATCGGACCCTTTTTTTTAAATTTTCACCTAAAATGACATACCCAAATCTAACTGCCTGTAGCTCAGGACCTGAAGCAAGGCTATGCATATTCTTGATATGATTTGAAAGGAAACACTTTGAAGTTTGTAACTGTGAAATTAATGTAGGAGAATATAACACATTAGATCTGGTAAAAGATAATACAAACAAAAAAATATGCATTTTTGTGTTTTTTGTTCCATCTTTGAAATGCAAGAGAAAGGCCACAATATAATATTGCAGTTTAGGCGCAATTTAGATTTTTGCCAACAGATGGCAGCAGTGTGTGAAGTTTCGGATTGATCCAGTGAAGCATTGCAATACTGGACTATTATGTACTTGGAAATGTAATTGATACATTTCCAAGTACATAACTATAGAGAACATATATATTTTGTATTACCATATCATTTTTATAAGTTTACACACTCCCAGGAATGTCATACATGATGGATCATTAGCTTATACACTAACTTTCACACATCTAGATGGCCGGGCGGGGTGGGTGTGGAGCCAGAGACAGCAGGGGTTCAAACTGTAAAACCCAGTTCCTACATTTGAATATAAAAAATGATTTTATCAAACAAAACTATGCTACATTTTATCTCTGGGACCCTTAGGATGACAAATCAGAGCAAGATTACTGAATGTAAGTACATTATTTACCTTCAGAGGTGAATATATCAAACCAGTTGCCATGATACGTTTTTTGTTGTTGTGCACTCTCCTCAGTATTTTTTCACTGAAATGGCTAATGTAAATTGGACAGTGCAGTTAGATTAACAATAATTTAAGCTTTCTGCCCATATAAGACATGTCTATGTCCTGGAAAGTTTGCTGTTACTTACAACAGTCATGCTAACCACATTAGCGCATGTTAGCTCAACCGTCCCGTATACGGGACACCGATCCCGTAGAGGTTAACAGCTTAATGGAAACATGCAACAATAGCAAGCCTATAGTCTTACAGTTAAAAGGCTATAGCCTATTATTGAACATGCAACTCATGTAATGAAGCAGCTAATAAAATGTAATTTTGCTGCCTCTCTAACCTGGTGGTCCCTGCACGCACGACCCACGTGGAGTTCCAGGTCTCAGGAAGCCTCTAGAACTGCTGTTCTGTGGCCAACAAGGCAGAGTTCATCTCAGTCTATGCTACCCTCCAGTCCCTTGACTTCTTGGCGCTGACGGAAACATAGATTACCACTGAAAACACTGCTACTCCTACTGCTCTCTCCTCGTCTGACCATGTGTTCTCGCATACCCCGAGAGCATCTGGTCAGCGGGGTGGTGGCACAGGAATCCTCATCTCTCCCAAGTGGACATTCTCTATTTTTCCCCTGACTCATCTGTCTATCTCCTCATTTGAATTCCATGCTGTCACAGTCACTAGCCCATTCAAGCTTAACATCCTTGTCATTTATCGTCCTCCAGGTTCCCTTGGAGAGTTCATCAATTAGCTTGACGCCTTGATAAGTTCCTTTCCTGAGGATGGCTCACCCCTCACAGTTCTGGGGGACTTCAACCTCCCTACGTCCACATTTGACTCATTTCTCTCTGCCGCCTCCTTTCCACTCCTCTCCTCTTTTGACCTCACCCTCTCACCCCCCCTACTCACAAGGCAGGCAATACGCTTTACCTCATCTTTACTAGATGCTGTTCTTCCTCTAATCTCACTGCAACTCCCCTCCAAGTCTCCGACCACTACTTTGTATCCTTTTCTCTCTCGCTCTCCTCCAACACTACTCACTCTGCCCCTACTCAGATGGTAATGCGCCGTCGCAACCTTCGCTCTCTCCCGCTACTCTCTCCTCTTCCATCCTATCATCTCTTCCCTCTGCTCAATCCTTCTCCCTCCAATTTCCTGATTCTGCCTCCTCTCCTCCCTTTCTGCATCCTTTGACTCTCTATGTCCCCTATCCTCCCGGCTGGCTCGGTCCTCCCCTCCAGCTCCGTGGCTTGATGACTCATTGCGAGCTCACAGAACAGGGCTCCGGGCAGCTGAGTGGAAATGGAGGAAAACTAGACTCCCTGCGGACCTGGCATCTTTTCACTCCCTCCTCTCTACATTTTCTTCATCTGTTTCTGCTGCTAAAGCCACTTTCTACCACTCTAAATTCCAAGCATCTGCCTCTAACCCTAGGAAGCTCTTTGCCACCTTCTCCTCCCTGCTAAATCCTCCTCCTCCTCCCCCTCCCTCCTCCCTCTCTGTGGATGACTTCGTCAACCATTTTGAAAAGAAGGTTGACGACATCCGATCCTCGTTTGTTAAATCTAATGACACTGCTGGTCCTGCTCACACTGCCCTACCCTATGCTTTGACTTCTTTCTCCCCTCTCTCTCCAGATAAAATCTTGCAACTTGTGACGGCCGGCCGCCCAAAAACCTGCCCGCTTGACCCTATCCCCTCCTCTCTTCTCCAGACCATCTCCGGTGACCTTCTCCCTTACCTCACCTCGCTGATCAACTCATCCTTGACCGCTTGCTATGTCCCTTCCGTCTTCAAGAGAGCGAGAGTTGCACCCCTTCTCAAAAAAACAACACTCGATCCCTCTGATGTCAACAACTACAGACCAGTATCCCTTCTTTCTTTTCTCTCCAAAACTCTTGAGCGTGCCGTCTTTAGCCAACTCTCTTGCTATCTCTCTCAGAATGACCTTCTTGATCCAAACCAGTCAGGTTTCAAGACTGGTCATTCAACTGAGACTGCTCTTCTCTGTGTCACAGAGGCTGTCCGCACTGCTAAAGCTAACTCTCTCTCCTCTGCTCTTATCCTTCTAGACCTATCCGCTGCCTTTGATACTGTGAACCATCAGATCCTCCTCTCCACCCTCTCCACCCTCTCCGTGCTGGGCATCTCCGGCGCGGCTCACTCTTGGATTGCGTCCTACCTGACCGGTCGCTCCTTCCAAGTGGCGTGGCGAGAATCTTTCTCCGCACCACGTGCTCTCACCACTGGTGTCCCCCAGGGCTCAGTTCTAGGCCCTCTCCTATTCTCGCTATACACCAAGTCACTTGGCTCTGTCATATCCTCACATGGCCTCTCCTATCATTGCTACTCAGACGACACACAACTAATCTTCTCCTTTCCCCCTTCTGATAACCAGGTGGTGAATCGCATCTCTGCATGTCTGGCAGACATATCAGTATGGATGACGGATCACCACCTCAAGCTGAACCTTGGCAAGACGGAGCTGCTCTTCCTCCCGGGGAAGGACTGCCCGTTCCATGATCTCGCCATCACGGTTGACAACTCCGTTGTGTCCTCCTCCCAGAGTGCGAAGAGCCTTGGCGTGACCCTGGACAACACCCTGTCGTTCTCCGCTAACATCAAGGCGGTGACCCGATCCTGTAGGTTCATGCTCTACAACATTTGGAGAGTACGACCCTGCCTTACACAGGAAGCGGCACAGGTCCTAATCCAGGCACTTGTCATCTCCCGTCTGGATTACTGCAACTCGCTGTTGGCTGGGCTCCCTGCCTGTGCCATTAAACCCCTACAACTTATCCAGAACGCTGCAGCCCGTCTGGTGTTCAACCTTCCCAAGTTCTCTCACGTCACCCCGCTCCTCCGCACACTCCACTGGCTTCCAGTTGAAGCTCGCATCTGCTACAAGACCATGGTGCTTGCCTACGGAGCTGTGAGGGGAACGGCACCTCCGTACCTTCAGGCTCTGATCAGTCCCTACACCCAAACGAGGGCACTACGTTCATCCACCTCTGGCCTGCTGGCCCCCCTACATCTGCGGAAGCACAGTTCCCGCTCAGCCCAGTCAAAACTGTTCGCTGCTCTGGCACCCCAATGGTGGAACAAGCTTCTTCACAACGCCAGGACAGCGGAGTCACTGACCACCTTCCGGAGACACTTACATTTACATTTACATTTTAGTCATTTAGCAGACGCTCTTATCCAGAGCGACTTACAGTTAGTGAATACATATATTTTTTTTTTATACCGGCCCCCCGTGGGAATCGAACCCACAACCCTGGCGTTGCAAACGCCATGCTCTATCAACTGAGCTACATCCCTGCCGGCCATTCCCTCCCCTACCCTGGACGACGCTGGGCCAATTGTGCGCCGCCCATGAGTCTCCCGGTCGCGGCCGGCTGCGACAGAGCCTGGCACTTGAAACCCTACCTCTATAAGGAATACCTGGGATAGGATAAAGTAATCCTTCTACCCCTCTTTACCCCCAAAAAAAAACAAAAAACATTGTAAAGTGGTTATCCCACTGGCTATAAGGTGAATGCACCATTTTGTAAGTCGCTTTGGATAAGAGAGGGAGGGAGGGCGAGAGGGAGGTAGGGAGAGAGGGATTCCATATTCAATATAGAGGGCTGATATTTTAATTAATCAGGTTTGGCTTTTTCAGGAGGCTTTATTACTGCCACTTTTAGTGAGTTTGGTTCACATCCAGTGGATAGGGAGACATTTATTATGTTCAACATAGGCGGACCAAGCACAGGAAGTAGCTCTTTCAGTAGTTTAGTTGGAATAGGGTCCTGTAGGCAGTTCTGTGCAGACTCAGGACAACAGCGTTTTGCAGAAATACGCATATTAAAGTAAGTCCACAATTTGTTTTCTAATGATCATGATCTTTTCTTGGAAGAAGTTCTTAAATTCATCACTGCTAGGCCGTCCTCCCTTTTTTAAATTTGTTTTTATTCTGCTCAATAAGATTGGATCAGTAGGCTGATCGAATAGCAGGCTGTGATGGATCAGTAGGCTGATCGAATAGCAGGCTGTGATGGATCAGTAGGCTGATCGAATAGCAGGCTGTGATGGATCAGTAGGCTGATCAAATAGCAGGCTGTGATGGATCAGTAGGCTGATCGAATAGCAGGCTGTGATGGATCAGTAGGTTGATCGAACAGCAGGCTGTGATGGATCAGTAGGCTGATCGAATAGCAGGCTGTGATGGATCAGTAGGCTGATCAAATAGCAGGCTGTGATGGATCAGTAGGCTGATCGAATAGCAGGCTGTGATGGATCAGTAGGTTGATCGAACAGCAGGCTGTGATGGATCAGTAGGCTGATCGAACAGCAGGCTGTGATGGATCAGTAGGCTGATCGAATAGCAGGCTGTGATGGATCAGTAGGCTGATCGAATAGCAGGCTGTGATGGATCAGTAGGCTGATCGAATAGCAGGCTGTGATGGATCAGTAGGCTGATCGAATAGCAGGCTGTGATGGATCAGTAGGCTGATCGAACAGCAGGCTGTGATGGATCAGTAGGCTGATCGAATAGCAGGCTGTGATGGATCAGTAGGTTGATCGAACAGCAGGCTGTTGTTCCAGAGTATATAACCTCCTAACCATCTGTGTGGTGTTGTTCCAGGTGTATAACCTCCTAACCATCTGTGTGGTGTTGTTCCAGGTGTATAACCTCCTAACCATCTGTGTGCTGTTGTTCCAGAGTATATAACCTCCTAACCATCTGTGTGGTGTTGTTCCAGGTGTATAACCTCCTAACCATCTGTGTGTTGTTGTTCCAGGTGTATAACCTCCTAACCATCTGTGTGCTGTTGTTCCAGAGTATATAACCTCCTAACCATCTGTGTGGTGTTGTTCCAGGTGTATAACCTCCTAACCATCTGTGTGCTGTTGTTCCAGAGTATATAACCTCCTAACCATCTGTGTGGTGTTGTTCCAGGTGTATAACCTCCTAACCATCTGTGTGGTGTTGTTCCAGGTGTATAACCTCCTAACCATCTGTGTGGTGTTGTTCCAGAGTATATAACCTCCTAACCATCTGTGTGCTGTTGTTCCAGGTGTATAACCTCCTAACCAGCTCAGTGACTGTGACGATCAACGGCAAAGAGAACCATTATAACCCAGGACAGACCTTCATGGTCCCATGTGGTGAGTTAGAACCCAGGACAGGCCATGCCTTCTGACCCCCTCCCTGTGTTGTCCAACAGGCCATGCCTTCTGACCCCCTCCCTGTGTTGTCCAACAGGCCATGCCTTCTGACCCCCTCCCTGTGTTGTCCAACAGGCCATGCCTTCTGACCCCCTCCCTGTGTTGTCCAACAGGCCATGCCTTCTGACCCCCCTCCCTGTGTTGTCCAACAGGCCATGCCTTCTGACCCCCTCCCTGTGTTGTCCAACAGGCCATGCCTTCTGACCCCCTCCCTGTGTTGTCCAACAGGCCATGCCTTCTGACCCCCCTCCCTGTGTTGTCCAACAGGCCATGCCTTCTGACCCCCCTCCCTGTGTTGTCCAACAGGCCATGGTTACTGACCCCCCTCCCTGTGTTGTCCAACAGGCCATGCCTTCTGACCCCCTACCTGTGTTGTCCAACAGGCCATGCCTTCTGACCCCCTCCCTGTGTTGTCCAACAGGCCATGCCTTCTGACCCCCCTCCCTGTGTTGTCCAACAGGCCATGGTTACTGACCCCCTCCCTGTGTTGTCCAACAGGCCATGCCTTCTGACCCCCTCCCTGTGTTGTCCAACAGGCCATGCCTTCTGACCCCCTCCCTGTGTTGTCCAACAGGCCATGCCTTCTGACCCCCTCCCTGTGTTGTCCAACAGGCCATGCCTTCTGACCCCCTCCCTGTGTTGTCCAACAGGCCATGGTTACTGACCCCCTCCCTGTGTTGTCCAACAGGCCATGCCTTCTGACCCCCTCCCTGTGTTGTCCAACAGGCCATGCCTTCTGACCCCCTCCCTGTGTTGTCCAACAGGCCATGGTTACTGACCCCCTCCCTGTGTTGTCCAACAGGCCATGCCTTCTGACCCCCTCCCTGTGTTGTCCAACAGGCCATGCCTTCTGACCCCCTCCCTGTGTTGTCCAACAGGCCATGCCTTCTGACCCCCTCCCTGTGTTGTCCAACAGGCCATGCCTTCTGACCCCCTCCCTGTGTTGTCCAACAGGCCATGCCTTCTGACCCCCTCCCTGTGTTGTCCAACAGGCCATGCCTTCTGACCCCCTTCCCTGTGTTGTCCAACAGGCCATGGTTACTGACCCCTTCCCTGTGTTGTCCAACAGGCCATGCCTTCTGACCCCCTCCCTGTGTTGTCCAACAGGCCATGCCTTCTGACCCCCTCCTGTGTTGTCCAACAGGCCATGCCTTCTGACCCCCTCCCTGTGTTGTCCAACAGGCCATGGTTACTGACCCCCCTCCCTGTGTTGTCCAACAGGCCATGCCTTCTGACCCCCTCCCTGTGTTGTCCAACAGGCCATGCCTTCTGACCCCCCTCCCTGTGTTGTCCAACAGGCCATGCCTTCTGACCCCCTCCCTGTGTTGTCCAACAGGCCATGCCTTCTGACCCCCTCCCTGTGTTGTCCAACAGGCCATGCCTTCTGACCCCCCTCCCTGTGTTGTCCAACAGGCCATGGTTACTGACCCCCTCCCTGTGTTGTCCAACAGGCCATGCCTTCTGACCCCCTCCCTGTGTTGTCCAACAGGCCATGCCTTCTGACCCCCTCCCTGTGTTGTTCAACAGGCCATGGTTACTGACCCCCTCCCTGTGTTGTCCAACAGGCCATGCCTTCTGACCCCCTCCCTGTGTTGTCCAACAGGCCATGCCTTCTGACCCCCTCCCTGTGTTGTCCAACAGGCCATGCCTTCTGACCCCCTCCCTGTGTTGTCCAACAGGCCATGCCTTCTGACCCCCCTCCCTGTGTTGTCCAACAGGCCATGCCTTCTGACCCCCTCCCTGTGTTGTCCAACAGGCCATGCCTTCTGACCCCCTCCCTGTGTTGTCCAACAGGCCATGCCTTCTGACCCCCTCCCTGTGTTGTCCAACAGGCCATGCCTTCTGACCCCCTCCCTGTGTTGTCCAACAGGCCATGCCTTCTGACCCCTTCCCTGTGTTGTCCAACAGGCCATGGTTACTGACCCCTTCCCTGTGTTGTCCAACAGGCCATGCCTTCTGACCCCCTCCCTGTGTTGTCCAACAGGCCATGCCTTCTGACCCCCTCCCTGTGTTGTCCAACAGGCCATGCCTTCTGACCCCTTCCCTGTGTTGTCCAACAGGCCATGCCTTCTGACCCCCTCCCTGTGTTGTCCAACAGGCCATGCCTTCTGACCCCTCCCTGTGTTGTCCAACAGGCCATGGTTACTGACCCCTTCCCTGTGTTGTCCAACAGGCCATGCCTTCTGACCCCCTCCCTGTGTTGTCCAACAGGCCATGCCTTCTGACCCCCCTCCCTGTGTTGTCCAACAGGCCATGCCTTCTGACCCCCTCCCTGTGTTGTCCAACAGGCCATGCCTTCTGACCCCCTCCCTGTGTTGTCCAACAGGCCATGGTTACTGACCCCTTCCCTGTGTTGTCCAACAGGCCATGCCTTCTGACCCCCCTCCCTGTGTTGTCCAACAGGCCATGCCTTCTGACCCCCCTCCCTGTGTTGTCCAACAGGCCATGCCTTCTGACCCCCTCCCTGTGTTGTCCAACAGGCCATGCCTTCTGACCCCCTCCCTGTGTTGTCCAACAGGCCATGCCTTCTGACCCCTTCCCTGTGTTGTCCAACAGGCCATGCCCTCTGACCCCCTCCCTGTGTTGTCCAACAGGCCATGCCTTCTGACCCCCTCCCTGTGTTGTCCAACAGGCCATGGTTACTGACCCCTTCCCTGTGTTGTCCAACAGGCCATGCCTTCTGACCCCCTCCCTGTGTTGTCCAACAGGCCATGCCTTCTGACCCCCTCCCTGTGTTGTCCAACAGGCCATGCCTTCTGACCCCCCTCCCTGTGTTGTCCAACAGGCCATGCCTTCTGACCCCCTCCCTGTGTTGTCCAACAGGCCATGCCTTCTGACCCCCTCCCTGTGTTGTCCAACAGGCCATGCCTTCTGACCCCCTCCCTGTGTTGTCCAACAGGCCATGCCTTCTGACCCCCTCCCTGTGTTGTCCAACAGGCCATGCCTTCTGACCCCTTCCCTGTGTTGTCCAACAGGCCATGCCTTCTGACCCCCTCCCTGTGTTGTCCAACAGGCCATGCCTTCTGACCCCTTCCCTGTGTTGTCCAACAGGCCATGCCTACAGCCTCCACAACCTGACCCAGGAACCTGCTGCTCTACACTTCACCAGGATGCTGGCAGAGAGCTCAGAGTGAGGCCTGGGGACCACAGCCAGGGGTTCAGTACAGGACAGAGAAGTGAAGGAGCCTTACAGAGGACCACCAGGTACCTCAACTTAACAGAGTGAGACCAGCAGAAAATTACCCCATACCTACTATAAAATATGGTGGTGGATCTTTGATGTTTTGGGGCTATTTTGCTTCCACTGGTCCTGGAGCCCTTGTTAAGATCAATGGCATCATTAACTTTACCCAGTACCAGGACATTTTAGCCAAAAACTTGGTTGCCTCTGAATCTTGGCTGCAAGTGGATCATCCAGCAATACAATTACCCCAAGCACACATCAGAATCCACAAAGAAATTGTTAATTGACCGTAAAATCAACATTTTGCATTGGCCATCTCAGTCTCCAGACTTCAACCCCATTGAAAACCTGTGGTTTGATTTGAAGAGGGCAGTCCATAAGCGCAGACAGGATATCAAAGATCTGGAAAGATTCTGTATGGAGGAATGGTCTAAGATCCCTCCCAACGTGGTACCAAATCTCATAAAAGATTTATGAAAAAGGATCAGTGCCGTTATCATCTCAAGGTATTGAAAACAGGGGTGCCAATAATTTTGACCCATATCTTTATGAGAAAAATATTTATTACTTGTTAAACAACATCTCCTTCTCTGAGCAATTCTATTAGTATTTTTTGTTGTTGTTGTTGCTCACTGTATATATTTTGTTTGTTTGTTTGGCCGATTGAATGCTTTCCTCTTAATAATAGTAACTACTTTTTCTCTTAGATTGGCAATATAGCAATATAGGGGTGGTGGACTAAACTATCTTTAGGATGGGATAATTGAGAAGTTTTACTTTGTGGGACAATTATACTTCTAGCAGTCTTACAGCATATTTGTAACTATCTCTCTATCTCTCTATTCTCTCCCTTTCTCCCTCCATGTCTCACCACTCAGTCTCTTACGCCAGTTAAAAGATGGCTGGTGGCTATGGGAAGTTAATTTCAGATTGTTATATATATTAATTAATTTCAGTTGGCTCTCTCCAGCTCACTATCCCTCCTTGGAGGACAGGGGGTTCACTGAGTCACTTTTATTTGGGGGGGGCTGCAGACTCCCTGCCCCTGGGCTGAGGAGGCGAGTGTGTCTGAAGGAATGGCTGATAACTGAAGGGAGGGAGAAGTCTTTCGTCACAATCGTTTTCTTCTTCTTTTTTTTCCATTTGAGCCATGTCTCAGAGATGGGCCGAGTGCCCCTGAAAGTTTAAACAAAATGCCTCCCCTGAGAGTCCAACGCAGAAAGCCCTTTAGGGGGGTGTCACACAAACACACACACACACTTACCTTACCCTTAAGTGGTTAAGAACATTGTTCCAGTAACCGAAAGGTCGCTGGTTCGACTCCCCCAGCCGGGCAAAGTGGAAAGATCAGCCGTTCTGCTCTTGAGCAAGGCAGCGACAGGGCGCCGATGATGTGGACGTCGATTAAGGCAGCCCCCTGCACCTCTCTGATTCAGAGGAGTTGGGTTAAATGCTTAAGACACATTGCTGTTGAATGCATTCAGTTGTGCAAATGACTAGGTATCCCCTTTCCCTTCACGTATTCTTATCTTTGATGATTTTCTATTGTTGTTGCATGGTGTATACCATGTGTATCCTGTATGTATGGCTAATAAAACTTGAAACTTACCTGACCTGCCAGTGTGCTCAGGGAATGGCGTCTCTGGATTTAAGGGAAACAAGCTGTGATTATCTTGTAACTCCTCCCTGGTTAGGAGCGACACTGTCTGAGGTGAAATATAGTTTAATAAGACCGTTTATAAACTCATGAGCTTATAGTTTGGGACACTTGTGTACTGACAGTTGACAGTGATACTGTTTATTTCAGTGACAACATGTTGCAGCTCTCTCTTGTGAAGGGAGCAGTGAGTCTGTGTGAGTGGAGATGGACAGGGCTGCTGCAGCATTGCCGCGTTGTGGATATTTAACACGTTAGCTTTGGCAGAGTTGTGTGGTGTGAAAACACACTGATTTCCTAAGTGCCAATCATATCAGCCTCGCCGTGAGAGAGGAAGCAGAGAGCAAACATCTGTGTGTCTTTGTGTGTGTGTGTGTGTGTGTGTGTGTGTGTGTGTGTGTGTGTGTGTGTGTGTGTGTGTGTGTGTGTGTGTGTGTGTGTGTGTGTGTGTGTGTGTGTGTGCCACTGGTAGCAGACTGGCCCGTGTCTGTCTGACTTTCTGTCTGTGTGTGTGAGGGTGACCCTCCTTCCCTCCCTGGGTTCAAGAGGCCCTGGCTTCTCCTACATGTCACTATCACCCTGAGTTACGACACCAGGGTCTCTACCTCTCTCTCCCTGCCTCCCTCCTTCTCTCCCTTCATCCATCCCTCCTTCTCTCCAGCCGGGAGTCACCCATCCGAAACGATGTTAAAACAGGGTCATCCCCCGCGTGCACTTAAAGGGTGTCAGTTTAACCTGCTCTGAAATACTTACGGCTATTATTATATCTTATAAATCATTAAGAAAGTTTAATTATACGAACATTTCATGGAGGAAATGTGCAAGATGACACATGGGAAGGATAATTTAATGGGCCAGCAAGTCCCAGCACTGTGAGAGAAAATATTGAGGTTAGGTTTCTTTTTTACTGCACTGCCGTAGGGGTGGGGAGACAGAGTTAGAGAGAGAGAGAAAGAGAGAGAGACAGTGAGGCCTCGTCAATATCCACAGCATGTAAAAATAACTTCTCATTTCACTCTTTAGACCAGGAGGCTATTCTTACTGTTTATGACATGAGGTTTATGATATGGAAATGTGAATGCATCACGTCTCCATATCATAAAACTCATGTCATAAACAGTGTCAACGTTATGATCACTATGTTTGATGTACAGTTACAAGATGACATGGCGTCATACCCTGAGTTGTTCTGAACAGAATGAGCCTATGTTTGTCTATTGAGAAGAAACTTTGCTGCGGAACACACACCTAAATGCACTAATGCCTCCTTTCTATGCCCACCAACATTATGTTCTGTTTCTCTGAATTGCCTTGTGAAAGCCTAACACTGTAAGATCGTATTTTATAACGTAGCTAGTCGTGTTGGAAATACAACAAGCTTTCAAATGATGCCCACCTGACCCAGATTGCGATATATAATGGTCCGTTTTGGGATTGAGTAAATAACAACTAATTGTGTGGTGGCGGGGATGCAAGGTTGTGCTCTAAACAAAACATTTACAAGTGTACTTGCTTTAGTTCCTCAACAGCACATCTAGGAGAGCTAAAAAAAAAACACCTTATAGTTGAAGACTCTTCTTTGAGTCATAAAAGTGCATTGAAATGACTTAGGAACTGTGTAGCCACTTGGAGACACCAGTTAGTCCTCTCATTCAAGCCCTTGTCATTTTTTTTGTCTTATGTTGCACCTACCCCACATTTTCCAGGAATATTCTTATCATGTTTCTGAATGTATCCAGAGTATTTTCAGATTTCGTTATCAACAAATGCTGCGAAAAGTACCGTAAATGTAAACTGCACACAAAATCAAGTGTAATGTTTGGATTCAGTCTTGTGTCAGGTGAACTGTTGTGTCCTCAACTTTGGTCTAATAATTTCCCGTTATCTCCAAACTGTTCCCTTTCAATTGCTACCAGGTTTATGCATATGTTTCATATTTCTTCTGTAAGAAACATTTCAATTTAGCCCTATCCATATAGGCCAATTCCCATGAGTGTAGAGGGTTAATTGATGTTCCTAAACACATATATAAATCGAAGAGTTAAGTTGCTAATGTTCTATATTACTAAGAAACTCTATAAAAAAAGCTCTATAAAATGGGAACGTAATTGAGTTTATTACATTGCTAGGTGTTTTTTTCGAGCGTGGTTATTCTACAATAATAGATTCAGTTAATGACAGTGGAACATCTGCTAATTCATACAAAAGTTAACAGTTATTATCATACCTGTGCAGATGTTAATAGGAAATGAATTGAATGCAGGCTGGTATATAAGGAGACATGAAAATACCTAGAAATGTCCTGTTCTGCCGTTGTTGTTGTTGTTGTTGTTGTTTGGGATGTAAGTGATACATGAAATGTCTCTTTAATCAGACGTCTGTCAATCCAACAGGAATTACTCTGGGTTTCAAGTAGGTCTGGAGTTTGGGGAACCCCGGTTAGCTAGCTAATGTCATTAGCAAAGGTTAAACAGTAGACAAAGGTGGGAAACAAGGAGTCATTTTTAAAGTTAACGTTACAGGTATGAAATATTTTGTTACTTTACCTCAATTAAGCTTGCTATTATAACTAGATATTGTGTTAGGCTATGATGTGTCGCATTTCATTTGATGCAGGCTGGCTAGTTTGTTGCAATGTTAGCTAACGTTAGTTAATGTCAACCAATTTGACTAGCTAACTAGCCATAACTGTCTGGCTTAGCTAACTAGCAATGGAGTTGAATATTCATTTAACGATAGGTAACTAGTTAAACTGCTTAGTAGCTATACGTTTTCCAATAACGTTAATGTCAATATTACATATTGTCGTTTTAAGCGCAAAACGTACGCGCGTAAAATTAGAGGTTAGCTAGCGTTGGCTATCCTATGAATATAATATCCACAGAGTTAACATTACTATTATCTTTAATATAGTTAAGGTTAACGTTACTGGACTGATCTGATGCTGCCTACGATTAATGTTAACAATTATCGTTTAGTAGTGTCAAAGTCGCGTCAATTCAAATCTGGTATTAGGAACAAAAGAGGTCAACACGACTTCTAAGATATACTAGTTATTTTAATTAATGCAAAAACCTTCAATGGTAAACAGTGGAGGCTCCTGAAAAAATTCTCAGGGGGGGCAATTTTTCTGATGATTTAGGTGACCTACACACATTTAAAAAAAGATACAGTGGGGGAAAAAAGTATTTAGTCAGCCACCAATTGTGCAAGTTCTCCCACTTAAAAAGATGAGAGAGGCCTGTAATTTTCATCATAGGTACACGTCAACTATGACAGACAAATTGAGAAAAAAATATCCTGAAAATCACATTGTAGGATTTTTTATGAATTTATTTGCAAATTATGGTGGAAAATAAGTGTTTGGTCACCTACAAACAAGCAAGATTTCTGGCTCTCACAGACCTGTAACTTCTTCTTTAAGAGGCTCCTCTGTCCTCCACTCGTTACCTGTATTAATGGCACCTGTTTGAACTTGTTATCAGTATAAAAGACACCTGTCCACAACCTCAAACAGTCACACTCCAAACTCCACTATGGCCAAGACCAAAGAGCTGTCAAAGGACACCAGAAACAAAATTGTAGACCTGCACCAGGCTGGGAAGACTGAATCTGCAATAGGTAAGCAGCTTGGTTTGAAGAAATCAACTGTGGGAGCAATTATTAGGAAATGGAAGACATACAAGACCACTGATAATCTCCCTCGATCTGGGGCTCCACGCAAGATCTCACCCAGTGGGGTCAAAATGATCACAAGAACGGTGAGCAAAAATCCCAGAACCACACGGGGGACCTAGTGAATGACCTGCAGAGAGCTGTAACAAAGCCTACCATCAGTAACACACTACGCCGCCAGGGACTCAAATCCTGCAGTGCCAGACGTGTCCCCCTGCTTAAGCCAGTACATGTCCAGGCCCGTCTGAAGTTTGCTAGAGTGCATTTGGATGATCCAGAAGAGGATTGGGAGAATGTCATATGGTCAGATGAAACCAAAATATAACTTTTTGGTAAAAACTCAACTCGTCGTGTTTGGAGGACAAAGAATACTGAGTTGCATCCAAAGAACACCATACCTACTGTGAAGCATGGGGGCGGAAACATCATGCTTTGGGGCTGTTTTTCTGCAAAGGGACGAGGAGGACTGATCCGTGTAAAGGAAAGAATGAATGGGGCCATGTATCGTGAGATTTTGAGTGAAAACCTTCCATCAGCAAGGGCATTGAATATGAAACGTGGCTGGGTCTTTCAGCATGACAATGATCCCAAACACACCGCCCGGGCAACGAAGGAGTGGCTTCGTAAGAAGCATTTCAAGGTCCTGGAGTGGCCTAGCCAGTCTCCAGATCTCAACCCCATAGAAAATCTTTGGAGGGGAGTTGAAAGTCTGTGTTGCCCAGCGACAGCCCCAAAACATCACTGCTCTAGAGGAGATCTGCATGGAGGAATGGGCCAAAATACCAGCAACAGTGTGTGAAAACCTTGTGAAGACTTACAGAAAACGTTTGACCTGTGTCATTGCCAACAAAGGGTATATAACAAAGTATTAAGAAACTTTTGTTATTGACCAAATACTTATTTTCCACCACAATTTGCAAATAAATTCATTAAAAATCCTACAATGTGATTTTCTGGAATTTTTTTCTCATTTTGTCTGTCATAGTTGACGTGTACCTATGATGAAAATTACAGCCCTCATCTTTTTAAGTGGGAGAACTTGCACAATTGGTGGCTGACTAAATACTTTTTTTCCCCACTGTATGTCCAGCAACAACATGAAGACAGGGGCAGCATATAAGTCAATGCCAGAAGCATTTATTGACTGATCTCAAAAGTGTTGGCTTACAAAAGCAAAATAAGTTATCACAGTAAAAATAATCAAGGGTGTTCTTTCACATTCCTCAACACTGCATAAACAATATGCATTTCCATAAACAAATGAAATATCAGCTGAAAATACAGCATCTTGGTATTTGTTCAGATTGCAGGATCAACAAGAGCTTTTACCACATTTTTTTGCCTCATGGTTGAATTTGAAATATGTGCACCTGAGCATAATTCACAACAAGCAAGCAGGAGCTTTTGATAGAGGCTACTGAAAACATTGATGCAAGTTATTGGTAATAAGAAATTTTTATAGACTTCCATATTCTGCCCTCTTGTATAGATTTGTGAAAATGAACAGTGATAGACATTTTGCCTGAAAACAGAATTTGAAAATAATTTCTAGAAAAGGTAAACACAGCTATCTGTATGGCTTTGTAAAAATGAACAACTATATTCTGGCCAATTGTATAGATTTGTAAATATGAACAACCATATTCTGGCCAATTGTATAGATTTGTAAAAATGAACATGAACAGATTATTATTTTTTTTAAACTTTTTTAAAAATGAAAAATAACTATTTTAAACAACATCAACTGTGAACTGATTTGGGCGTGTGTGTGTTAAAGAGACAGACAGGGAGGGACAAAGAGAGAGAGAGGCTACATTACTTGTACTGAAACTGTTCTCTTCTCTCTTTCAATGCAGCAAAGCGTTCAATGACTTTCTCATTGAAATCAGGCATGCTGAGGACTAGTTCCCTCTCCATGGAAAGCATGGCCAGTGCATTCAGACGTTCCTGGCCCATTGAATTTCGCAGGAATGTCTTAACTCGTGTCAAAGTTGAGAAACATCTCTCAGCTTCAGCTGTTGTCATGGGAGTAGTTATGAGGATGTTCAACAGAGTCACAGTCTCAGAGAACGTCTCCTGGAGGTTGTAGCTCATGAGAACCTGGTACAGTGCCAGTGCACCACGGTTTGACTTTCTCGTCGTCGGCAAAAAGACCGTTCAGTCTCTCCAAAGGCACACTGGCGATTGAGACTGAGGTTGATTCCGAGATGGGAAGGAACTCAAAAAAGCGCTCCTGCACTTTGTGGTTGCTATCTATGTACCTCAGCACAAGCACCAGCTGTGTCTGTGTAGAAACGTCCGTGGTCTCGTCAGCTTGGATAGCTACGAAGTTCGCCGACTTCACCTCCTCCACAATATGTTCCCTCATGACCGCTAGCATACAATCCAGTAGCTCTGAACGCTAGCCATCTTTTGATAGTAGTACGTGAATTGATTGACGCTGCTACCCGCTCTTTTCTTAGTTACGTTCATGGTTATGTTACGTATGAGGAAAGTGCGTAAGTGCAAGCCCTCAGAAACCCATAGAGATTGTATTGAAAGCTCTGATATTTGAAAAAAATAAGATTTTACATGAGAGGCTATGACAGACTTCTGGGGCGATTTTCAACCTGACTGAAATCGCCCCAAAAGGGGCGGGGCCATTTGAAGCATGACTTTAGCCTGATTGGACATTTAGTGGCAGATCAGACGTCTAGATTAGAACACTGATAACTACTGTTGCCGTGATATAATTGATTAGAAAAAAAATCCCTTTTCCCGTTTGGCAGTGCGTCGCCCATATCGCCCTAATGAACACACCGCCCCTGATGGTAAATATGATGTTTCGTATATACGGGCTCTCTGAGATGTCTCGCAGGACACCCCAGACAACTAAAAACATTGTTCCAGATTCAATACTCAAATACTCCGACAGAGAAAGTTTCCCACTTCTCTGCTGGCCAATTAGAGTAAAGACTTGAGCGTGGTTTAAACTTTCTCAGCCAATCCGTTGGTTCAGGGGTTGGTCTCATCTCCTCGGCGCCATTTGTTGCACACTTCAGCCAGGCACAAGATTATCATAACAACCTATCATAGTTTGTCTCCGTACTGCTGTGCTGTTTGTTGCTACTTGGCTACCTGCCAAACTATTCACGTTTTACTTTTAATAAACGTTTAATCAATCTTTGTGTTCAACAAATTTACCAACTTTTTAGTTTTGTCCTCACTCATCTTTTTTCGTTAAACTTTTTCACCCCGGACGTTTATCCCGAGACAGAAGAGTCATTTTCCTGTGCGTTTTAGCTGCCAACTTTACGTTATTTTCCTTTTTTCCATCGCAACTTTTTTTCCCTTATTCAACTTTTTCACTCCGGACGCTTTATCTGGACATGGTTCATCAACATCTTCAACAGCCGAAGCTAAGTAGTAACATTAACATGATGTCTTCTAATTGCAGTCGCTGTACTCATAATATACAGGAGAACGATCGCCCTTACGGTGAAAATAGCTGTGCTACAAGCCCAGCTTCAGACGCAATCGTTAGGCAAGGGTAATCTCAGTGTAGGAAAGGAAGAAACAGCGTCTGTGCCACCAGTAAGTACAGACAGTAACGTTAGTATAAATCCCCCCGCACAGTCCCTGCAGCCGGACAACTTTCTCATGGCTTCTGGAGGGAAATACTGTTGGAATGCTCAACCGGTGTCGCTCATTCAGCCGACAGAAACCTTCAACCGGTTTTCCCCATTATGTAGCGAGTCGGAGTCTGAGTCTGAGTCTTCTCTAGTCTCTACTCCTCCCGTTACGGGGTCTGAGACGCCGAAGGCTCCCACCATTAGCTCTGACAAATTGAAAACCCTAGTCATTGGCGACTCCATTACCCGCAGTATTAGACTTAAAGCGAATCACCCAGCGATCATACACTGTTTACCAGGGGGCAGGGCTACCGACGTTAAGGCTAATCTAAAGATGGTGCTGGCTAAAGCTAAAACTGGTGAGTGTAGAGAGTATAGAGATATTGTTATCCACGTCGGCACCAACGATGTTAGGATGAAACAGTCAGAGGTCACCAAGTGCAACATAGCTTCAGCGTGTAAATCAGCTAGAAAGATGTGTCGGCATCGAGTAATTGTCTCTGGCCCCCTCCCAGTTAGGGGAAGTGACGAGCTCTACAGCAGAGTCTCAGCACTTAATCGCTGGTTGAAAACTGTTTTCTGCCCCTCCCAAAAGATAACATTTGTGGATAATTGGCCCTCTTTCTGGGACTCACCCACAAACAGGATCAAGCCTGACCTGCTGAGGAGTGACGGACTCCATCCTAGCTGGAGGGGTGCTCTCCTCTTATCTACCAACATAGATAGGGCTCTAACTCCTCTAGCCCTACAGTGAAATAGGGTGCAGGCCAGGCAGCAGGCTGTTAGCCAACCTGCCAGCTTAGTGGAGTCTGCCAATAGCACAGTCAGTGTAGTCAGCTCAGCCATACCCATTGAGACTGTGTCTGTGCCTCGACCTAGGTTGGGCAAAACTAAACATGGCGGTGTTCACCCTAGCAATCTTATTAGGATAAAGACCTCCTCCATTCCTGCCATTATTGAAAGAGATCGTGATACCTCACATCTCAAAATAGGGTTACTTAATGTTAGATCCCTCACTTCAAAGGCAGTCATAGTCAATGAACTAATCACTGATCATAATCTTGATGTGATTGGCCTGACTGAAACATGGCTTAAGCCTGATGAATTTGCTGTGTTAAATGAGGCCTCACCTCCTGGTTACACTAGTGACCATATTCCCCGTGCATCCCGCAAAGGCGGAGGTGTTGCTAACATCTACGATAGCAAATTTCAATTTACAAAAAAAAAAATGGCGTTTTCATCTTTTGAGCTTCTAGTCATGAAATCTATGCAGCCTACTCAATCACTTTTTATAGCTACTGTTTACAGGCCTCCTGGGCCATATACAGCGTTCCTCTCTGAGTTTCCTGAATTCCTATCAGACCTTGTAGTCATAGCAGATCATATTCTAATTTTTGGTGATTTTAATATTCACATGGAGAAGTCCACAGACCCACTCCAAAAGTCTTTCGGAGCCATTATCGACTCAGTGGGTTTTGTCCAACATGTCTCTGGACCTACTCACTGCCACAGTCATACTCTGGACCTAGTTTTGTCCCATGGAATAAATGTTGTAGATCTTAATGTTTTTCCACAAAATCCTGGACTATCGGACCACCATTTTATTACATTTGCAATCGCAACAAATAATCTGCTCAGACCCCAACCAAGGAGCATCAAAAGTCGTGCTATAAATTCTCAAACAACACAAAAATTCATTGATGCCCTTCCAGACTCCTTCTGCCTACCCAAGGACGTCAGAGGACAAAAATCAGTTAACCACTTAACTGAGGAACTCAATTTAACCTTGCGCAATACCCTAGATGCAGTTGCACCCCTAAAAACGAAAAACATTTGTCATAAGAAACTAGCTCCCTGGTATACAGAAAATACCCGAGCTTTGAAGCAAGCTTCCAGGAAATTGGAACGGAAATGGCGCCACACCAAACTGGAAGTCTTCCGACTAGCTTGGAAAGACAGTACCGTGCAGTACCGAAGAGCCCTCACTGCTGCTCGATCATCCTACTTTTCCAACTTAATTGAGGAAAATAAGAACAATCCAAAATTTATTTTTGATACTGTTGCAAAGCTAACTAAAAAGCAGCATTCCCCAAGAGAGGATGGCTTTCACTTCAGCAGTGATAAATTCATGAACTTCTTTGAGGAAAAGATCATGACCATTAGAAAGCAAATTACGGACTCCTCTTTGAATCTGCGTATTCCTCCAGGGCTTAGCTGTCCTGGATCTGCACAGCTCTGCGAGGGCCTGGGATCAGGAGAGACACTTAAGTGTTTTAGTACTATATCTCTTGACACAATGATGAAAATAATCATGGCCTCTAAACCTTCAAGCTGCATACTGGATCCTATTCCTACTAAACTGCTGAAGGAGCTGCTTCCTGTGCTTGGCCCTCCTATGTTGAACATAATAAACAGCTCTCTATCCACCGGATGTGTACCAAACTCACTAAAAGTGGCAGTGATAAAGCCTCTCTTGAAAAAGCCAAACCTTGACCCGGAAAATATAAAAACTATCGGCCTATATCGAATCTTCCATTCCTCTCAAACATTTTAGAAAAAGCTGTTGCGCAGCAACTCACTGCCTTTCTGAAGACAAACAATGTATACGAAATGCTTCAGTCTGGTTTTAGACCCCATCATAGCACTGAGACTGCACTTGTGAAGGTGGTAAATGACCTTTTAATGGCGTCAGACCGAGGCTCTGCATCTGTCCTCGTGCTACTAGACCTTAGTGCTGCCTTTGACACCATCGATCACCACATTCTTTTGGAGAGACTGGAAACCCAAATTGGTCTACACGGACAAGTTCTGGCCTGGTTTAGATCCTACCTGTCGGAAAGATATCAGTTTGTCTCTGTGAATGGTCTGTCCTCCGACAAATCAACTGTACATTTCGGTGTTCCTCAAGGTTCCGTTTTAGGACCACTATTGTTTTCACTATATATTTTACCTCTTGGGGATGTTATTCGAAAACATAATGTTAACTTTCACTGCTATGCGGATGACACACAGCTGTACATTTCAATGAAACATGGTGAAGCCCCAAAATTGCCCTCGCTAGAAGCCTGTGTTTCAGACATAAGGAAGTGGATGGCTGAAAACTTTTTACTTTTAAACTCGGACAAAACAGAGATGCTTGTTCTAGGTCCCAAGAAACAAAGAGATCTTCTGTTAAATCTGACAATTCATCTTGATGGTTGTAAAGTCGTCTCAAATAAAACTGTGAAGGACCTAGGCGTTACTCTTGACCCTGATCTCTCTTTTGACGAACATATCAAGACTGTTTCAAGGACAGCTTTTTTCCATCTACGTAACATTGCAAAAATCAGAAATTTTCTGTCCAAAAATGATGCAGAAAAATTAATCCATGCATTTGTTACTTCTAGGTTAGACTACTGCAATGCTCTATTTTCCGGCTACCCGGATAAAGCACTAAATAAACTTCAGTTAGTGCTAAATACGGCTGCTAGAATCCTGACTAGAACCAAGAAATTTGATCATATTACTCCAGTGCTAGCTTCCCTACACTGGCTTCCTGTTAAGGCAAGGGCTGATTTCAAGGTTTTACTGTTAACCTATAAAGCGTTACATGGGCTTGCTCCTACCTATCTTTCCGAGTTGGTCCTGCCGTACATACCAATACGTACGCTACGGTCACAAGACGCAGGCCTCCTAATTGTCCCTAGAATTTCTAAGCAAACAGCGGGAGGCAGGGCTTTCTCCTATAGATCTCCATTTTTATGGAACAGTCTGCCTACCCATGTGAGAGACGCAGACTCGGTCTCAACCTTTAAGTCTTTACTGAAGACCTATCTCTTCAGTAGGTCATATGATTGAGTGTAGTCTGGCCCAGGAGTGTGAAGGTGAACGGAAAGGCTGGAGCAACGAACAGCCCTTGCTGTCTCTGCCGGGCCGGTTCCCCTCTCCACTGGGGTTCTCTGCCTCTAACCCTGTTGCAGGGGCTGAGTCACTGGCTTGCTGGTGCTCTTTCATGCCGTCCCTGGGAGGGGTGCGTCACTTGAGTGGGTTGAGTTACTGACGTGATCTTCCTGTCTGGGTTGGCGCCCCCCTTGGTTTGTGCTGTGGTGGAGACCTCTGTGGGCTATACTCGGCCTTGTCTCAGGATTGTAAGTTGGTGGTTGGGGATATCCCTCTAGTGGTGCGGGGGCTGTGCTTTGGCGGAGTGGGTGGGGTTATATCCTTCCTGTTTGGCCCTGTCCGGGGTTTCTTCGGATGGGGCCACAGTCTCTCCGGACCGCTCCTGTCTCAGCCTCCAGTATTTATGCTGCAGTAGTTTATGTGTCGGGGGGCTGGGGTTAGTTGGTTATACTTGGAGTACTTCTCCTGTCTTATCCAGTGTCCTGTGTGAATGTAAGTATGCTCTCTCTAATTCTCTCGTTCTCTCTTTCTCTCTGAAAACCTGAGCCCTAGGACCATACGTCAGGACTACCGGGCATGATGACACCTTGCTGTCCCCAGTCCGCCTGGCCTTGCTGCTATTCCAGTTTCAACTGTTCTGCCTGCGGCTACGAAACCCCTACCTGTCCCAGACCTGCTGTTTTCAACTCTTTAATGATCGGCTATGAAAAGCCAACTGAGATTTATTCCTGATTATTATTTGACCATGCTTGTCACTTATGAACATTTTTGAACATCTTGGCATGGTTCTGTTATAATCTCCACCCGGCACAGCCAGAAGAGGACTGGCCACCCCTCATAGCCTGGTTCCTCTCTAGGTTTCTTCCTAGGTTTTCGCCTTTCTAGGGAGTTTTTCCTAGCCACCGTGCTTCTACACCTGCATTACTAGCTGTTTGGGGTTTTAGGCTGGGTTTCTGTACAGCACTTCGAGATATTAGCTGATGTAAGAAGGGCTATATAAAATAAAATTGATTGAAATTGATTGATAGTGAGAAGAGCCAGCTCCCTTAGACATCATTCCTATGTCCAAGGAAGGCTCACAGATCACAAAGAACCAGTATAGTCTAGCATTTGAAGACACAATCCTTATCTTATTTTACCCCCTAAAACAGCTCTTCACATCAATCACAGCCTGCCAGGTGTCACAGCCTACATTAGCCCAGTCAAGAATGCATTCTTTCTAAGTTAGTCATCCCATCAATTTAGGAGAATAATAAATCCCCAATAGTAGTTAACTATAATATTTTACTCTAAATTAGTTGGCTAGCCGGTTAGCTAACCTGGCTAGCTAGTTAGCTATGCTGCAAGCTAAATTGGGGGGAACTAGGGTAGGGCGCCCTTTGATTTGGAGGGATTGCAGCTCTAAATTGTCCTAACTTTTTGATCAACCAAAACAATATCTAGCTAATGTTACATTTTAGAGAATGTAACTAACTCTAGTATGAGTGTGCAATCCACGGTGGTTTGATACAATGTGTTATGTAGCTACTGTAGCTAGCCAGTTTGTCGCGTTTTGATTGAGATTAAACTGGCTAATGCACCGTTTTATTTTCTCTTCCTCAGGGCTACATTTTGTGACCACAATCAGTCATTTAAAAATGAAGTGTCCGTCCAACTACGATGAACCCCGGTTTCCATGCAACATGGAGAAACATGTCACATACAAGGAGTCGGGCCTGAAAACCTCCCCACTAAAGGAATGCGTCCAAGTAGTAGTCAAACCACAGCTCTCACCATGTGTCACCACCGCTGCCAACTTTTGCCTCAAGGATGATGTGAAAGGTGTTCACAATAAGGAGAACAACCAACATGATGGGGTACTTGACGAGGTAAACCTAGGCTGTGAAGCATTCGAGGACAGCGGTTTCCTCTCTTTACAGAACAGCCAGATAGAGGACGTTGATAACATAAAGGAACTAGAACAGTCTCCAGGACAGGATATATTCTCCCCATGTACTCCAGTTGCTGATTATCACAAGGCTAAGCATACTGCCTCAAAACTCCCCATACTGAAGTTTCAACACGCTGTATGCCAAGATCTCGCCAACAGTTTCAAGAGGACCCATAGCTATGACTGGTCTGTCATTAGCCGGCTAGCAGAGGACTCCGGCCTTGAAAGGGTTTTGGGTGGGAACATGGGCCTTGAATGTATGGCTGTTTTAAAAGCACTGCTGGAGAGGGACATGAAGCACATCCTCACCAGGATCCTGCGTCTGCTAGGAGATGTCGACTTGATAAGGTAAATGACAAATGTAATAAGGTAAACATGTGACCTTTACTGGTCCTATGACAATTGTACAGGTTTTTCAACATGGAAATGTTTTTATACTCTTATCATGTATTCATTCATGGTGGTTTTCTTCACAGCTGTAGAAAAGTGAGCAAGACCTGGAGAAAAATCTACCAAGACAAGTCTGCACTCCGTAGATGCGACCAGGCTAAACAGAGACTCAGGGTAGCGCTAACATTTAACTGGGGGTTCCTTTAGTCATTGTATACCCTTTATCAGGTGTCAATGGTTTTGAACCACATTGATGGTTTGTTTTTTTTAGCTTGCAGAGGCTCCAAACTTTTCTAATCCCTTATGCTGATATGTTCTTAATCTGGATTCATTTACAGGGGCTCCTTCAAGTACTTCAATCTTAATTACCTAACCATAGGGTAATCCACTGCATGAATATTGTTTGGTAAATGGCAATGTCCGTTTTTGTTGTAGGACCCAAGAACTTCTGTAGGACTGGAGAATGTCGGCTCTTTGACACGAGACGCCGCCCTGTCCCGGGTTGTAATGACCTGTATGCAGAGGGTAGCTTCAACCCCCTTATCCATAAGTCTAGCTATAGGATGCTCTCCCAGAGAGAAGGCACACCGTCGCTGTACTGCTCCCAGCAATCTCGCTTCAGAGAATACCAAGCGGTGACGGTTGCGCTATTCACTTTGCATGTAAAGGTTCAGAGGACATGATGGTGCTCAGTGTGTGTACTTATTGAGAGTTGGTGTCACCCTTCAATCAGTTCTAAGAAAGTAATTGACATGTTCATGTTACAAGTGATACAATGAGTGAGTTATGCTCCGTAGCCTTATACATTCTTTGCTTGTGTTCTCTAGGCTGCCAGTTTGCTGAAGCAGCACGAGTCGCTGAAGCCCTGTAAGCGCTGCGGCTCTCCTGCCAACGCAGATGCCATGAGGGCCACCTGTACCCGCCTCAGCTGTGCCTTTGACTTCTGCACCCTGTGCCAGGGCCCTTTTCATGGCTCCTCAGCCTGCCACACAGGGCTGGCCCGGGGGCCTAGCAGCTCCAGAGCCATCCTCATCGGCAGCGCTCGCAGCAAGAGGAACGTCAGGCGCCTGTGAGATCAACGCCGCCCTGGATGAAGACTCAATAACGCACCTTTTTTAAAAACCAACTAAATTTTAACTATTATTTAGTAGTTTTATTCATGGACCTTTTAGCCCACTGCCTCCTCTCCACATACCAAAGGGATCTCGGCTATTGGAATACCCTGTATTAGAACACATTTGTATTCTGTGACAATCCCGTGATGCCAGGTGTTCGGCATTTGTCGTCAGAAAGCGACAATCTTACTGGAAGCCAAAAACAGAATGTTTACCTGAATTGTACATTCATTTTATATTTCTTAATGGAATATCCGTCCGTAAATATATTTGTCTGTTAAATGTGAAATGTAAATATTTATATTGTTGAAATAAATTTATTTTGCGATTTTCTAAATTGTTTTGTTTTTCTCCCAATTTATTTTTCTAAGCTACATACCGCCAGAAAACGCGCATGCATGCACAAACTTATTTTCAGAATTTAATCAAGCCGCGCATGTCACAATGCCACTTGCTTCAAAAGAGCTGACAACTGGTGAAACTAAGCCATTCATCCATTGGTGCCATACTGCAATGTATTTTCCAATGTAATTGGTAGTCCAGTCTTGTGGCTTTAACAAAGGTCTTCGGCCTCAACATGTCACCTCTTTTATAAAGGAGTAATGAAGCCATTGATGCCAATGAATTCATGAAAATGCATTACTTTTTAATTACAAATGAATTTCCACCAAGCTGCAAATGATTAACCTCAACTATGGCTCTCTCCTCTTGCTCCTCTCCCACATACTGCACAGAATTTCATATGCTTCTCTGAAATCCTCCGATTACTCACTATCTGGAAAGATGCATTGTTAACCTTAAGGAGTTGAAGACTAGGCATAGCTGAAAACGGACATTCTTTACACATTGACACCAGTGATTCATACACCCTTCCTGGTCAATGATTTCAGGCAATTAAGATATCATCAGTACATTGCTCAGGATAGCCGCTCAGTGGATTACTCTACTGAGGGTTTGATAATGTGCTATATCCGACTGACAACAGACCCATTATTCTAACAGTTTAGAATGAGGTGCAATTTGTTTTATGGTTCCTCTGTATGCCCATCGGAGTGGAGCCAAATCACAGCTGTCTAAAAGCAACTCATGAGGTCCATGATAAGTTGACGACCCTCATTTTTTATGCAGACTAAAGGCTACATCATGTCAAACAAATTACTGGTATTCTCCAATAAAATCAAATTGGATGTGTAGGCTTATCTGTAAAGTTCATGTGTTTTTCACATATTGGGGGCATTTAATAATTGAGAAATGTAACAGCGATACTATACTGTACGTTCAATTAAAAAGTCTCTGGGTAATACAAACACAATTTCTCCCCAGTCTCACTAAAATTGATTTCATAGGCCTTATCTGCTGCCTGAAATAATCAGTGGTGCTTGCTCAAAGTCTATATGGTAAAGCAACGGGCCAACTTATTTCACAATTGTATCATCTTTCAATAGTGAAACATAATGCTCTCTGTGCATTAAAAGCATTTTGCTGTCACTCAAAAGAGATGCCTTTGTTTTTCTCCTGCAGACCCAATACATCAGTGGTTTTTCCAATTAGCCTTCCTCTCAGTGCACGTCCTCCCAGTCCATCGGTGTCTGGCCACAGTTGTGTCAGCTCCCCTCTGTGCACCTCTATCCTGGGGTTGCTCTCTATTGCTGCCTGCTACACAAAATGTCAATGTGCAGTTGACCGTTCCGGCATGTGTCCTGCCAGCCGTGGTGACAAGTAGCCATTTTTGTGACTTCCCCCTCCTGCTCTGGGCAACGCCCTCGGGGGTGGAACTACACTGAACAAAAATATCAACGCAACATGTAAAGTGTTGGTCCCATGTTTAATGAGCTGAAATAAAAGACCCCGGAAATGTTCAATATGCACAAAAAGCTTATCTCAAAATGTGTGCACAAATTTGTTTACGTCCCTCTTAATGAGCATTTCTCTTTTGCCAAGATAATCCATCCACCTGACAGGTTTGGCATATCAAGAAGTAGATTAAACAGCATGATCATTACACAGGTGCACCTTGTGCTGGGAACAATAAAAGGCCACTCTAAAATGTGCAGTTTTCAACTGTACCGGACAGATGGCAGACAGCGTGTATTGCGCCTGTGTGGGCAGACGGTTTGCTGATGTCAACGTTTGTGAACAGAGTGCCCTGTGGTGGGGTTATGGTATGGGCAGGTATAAGCTACGGACAACGAACACAATTGCATTTTATCAATGGAAATTTGAATGCACAGAGATACCGTGACGAGATCCTGAGGCCCATTGTTGTGCCATTCATCTGCCGCAAAACCCTCATGTTTTAGCATGATAATGCACATCCCCATGTAGCAAGGATCTGTCCACAATTCCAAGAAGCTGAAAATGTCCCAGTTCTTCCATGGCCTGCATACTCACCATACATGTCACCCATCGAGCATGTTTGGGATGCTCTGGATTGACGTGTATGACAGCGTGTTCCAGTTCCTGCCAATATCCAGCAACTTCACACAGCCATTGAGAAGGAGTGGGACAACATTCCACAGGCCACAATCAACAGCCTGATCAACTCTATGCGAAGGAGATGTCGCTGCATGAGGCAAATGGTGGTCACACCAGATACTGACTTGTTTTCTGATCCACACCCCTACCTTTAAAAAAAAGGTATCTGTGACTAACAGATGCATATCTGTATTGCCAGTCATGTGAAATCCATAGATTAGGGCCTAATTAATTTATTTCAATTGACTGATTTCCTTATATGAACTGTAACTCAGTAAAATCGTTGAAATTGTTGAATGTTGCGTTTATATTTTTGTTCAGTGTAACTAGCACTTTTCCTCCCCCTCTCAACCGCCCCCTGTTTATATCTTCCAATAATAGATTGTAGTGTAAAGGAGAAAAATATTATTCATATATGTAGAGTATACAAAGAAGAAGATGCGATGCCCTAGGCTACCACTGAGTCAAACAATCAACATGTTGGCCGCTCAAATGACTGATAACTGTTGATTGGGATTTTCTGTCCAATTGGATTATGGTCACTATTTCTCACCTTCACAGAAGCGTTCTTATTCTAGATAGGTTCTTAAAGTAAGGCCATACACATTTACTTAAATGTTGAACGGATTCCCCTCTTCAATTTAATCAAAAATAAAATTAATATCTGAAAAAGTGATCCTGAGGCCCATTGTACTGAAAAAGTGCACGATTAGAGGATGCTTCCAGTAAAGAGATACACAACTTCCTCTTGGATTATGGCTGAATTATGCCTCTTTTAGCATCCCCAAGAGGCTATCATCTCTTAAAGTTGGTTGCCAGGTGTTGAACTAAGGTCACTATAGTATTTTAACAAGAAGGTCCACTTTTTGATTTGTATTTGCTTGCCACACAATCTGTTAAACATTTATTTACATTTGTATGGCCTAAATACTGAAAAAATGAACTAGGAATCTGTCTCATTCCATTATTTGTTGTGAACAGTTATTTGACTTATTAGTCCAAAAATAGTTCTGACATTAAATGTGACATTTTGAGTATGACCCACATCTGATGTATTCCTGATCGGTCCTTATACTAAAGTCAGTTGTAGAGATTTAGATTTAGTGAATAGAGTATCGCCCATCCTAAATTTGAACATTTTCCAAAATCACATCTTTAATTTTCTCAGTGCATCTTGTGACCTCAGGGTATAAAAAAGGGTTGGAATTCTGTGAAACCAGCCAACATGGACAGGAATGACTGTGAGTTGAAAGGAGACAGCCTTTGACTGTGAGTATGTATCAGATGGCCTTTGTGCTCTAAGCACACCAGATGATAATATTTTAGCTGCCCTTTCCAGGACAGATTATCACATTGGTCATTTATTTCTCTGATTTATTGAACTCCAGCAACACTGGGACACTTCTCCAAATGAAACCTCACAATTGAAGTCATTAGACTTTCACACAATCAGGTGTTTACCTACCCTGTTTAGGTCAACAGTGGTCGTGTATGAGTCATACGAGGCATACTACAGTAACTTACTTTAATTGATCTGATTCGGACAATTTTCAGATATTCTCTTTTTTCCCATGCCAAATCAGGCAAGTTCCATGATTGTGTTTGCCAACATCTGCAGCGAGTGTCTTCTGTACCTGATAACAGCAATACCTTCCCTGTGTCCACAAAGATGCAGAGGTCGATATGATGTATGTGTCGTGACCATCTTTGTATCTGTGCCATTATAGCGGCTTTGACAGCATGGCAAGTGCCATTGAGGCTATCTCCATTTTGAAGTAGGACATTTTCTTCTTCACGATTGGCTGATCCCTCCTGATGACCCGGTTGGACGTGACTCCAACAGGGTCACCAGGAAGGATCAGCCAATGAAGCTGAAGTCCCACCCAGTTGACTACATTAAAATGATGGAAGCCCTCAATGGCGCTGCACATGCTAAGACGGCCTTTTGGCCACTAGATGTCTCTATCATTCATTATGACCATGACCTTCAAGTCTGCCATGGCCTTTTAGAGCAGTTTGACACTGAAACCCAGCGGCCAGAGACAACAGCTTATACAATGAGCCTGAAGGACAGTTTCATGAGTCCCAGAGGAATTCTGAACATATGCCTCTGTAGGGTGGCTGAAGGAGCATTGTGATCTACAGATCTTCTACTCTACTAGAACATTGGTAATGCTGGCTCTTTGATTGGGTCATTTTCCCATCAAAGAGCCATTTCGCTAGCCTGACTACCCACCCACCATGGCTCTGGCCCAACGCCACGCCCACTTGCGTTTCTTCTCTACCACAAGTCTGGATTTGTTTTCCTCTCCGACGTCTTCTAGCGATCACATTCTGACCATTCTGATTGGTCCAAGAAACCGACAGGTTGGGCCAACATGATTCATAAATCACGTCACTGGCTTGTATACTCTGATTGGTTAGAGACGATCCAATTGCTCATGACTTTGTTTTGTACAATGGCCCACATTTTCTCGTCAGGCAACCATTTCACTACCTTTCACTCTTCTCTGCTTCTCTCAACCCCATATCTCTCAGTATGAGATGGTGACACACACACACACACCATTTACATAATATACATAATATATCACAAACAGTGGTTGTTGCACATGCACATGTACAGACACAATCTGCGGGTTGGTGTATGACAAAGCTCTGGACCATGTGACACTGATAAGGAGTGACTGGCTCCTGTCGCCCAGCCATATGTCACACAGACAAAGGTAGACCCCATGCTCTCACAGAAACAGGAGTGGGGTGGCCAGGAAGCAGCACTTTTCCCCCCTGACATCAGCAGCCCCCCCCCCTTACCAAACACTCTGATCCTTTGAGAGTCAGTACTGAATCACCACACACAGACAGTATCATTAGCGTATGAAACTGGTCTACGAAGAGTGGTCCAACACTCAGCTAAGTAATTACCAAGATACACTACATGACCAAAAGCATGTGGATATCTGCTCGTCAAGCATCTCATTCCAAAATCATGGGCATTAACATGGAGTTGGTCTCCCCCTTTGCTGCTATAACAGCCTCCACTCTTCTGGGAAGGCTTTCCACTAGATGTTGGAACATTGCTGCGGGGACTTGCTTCCATTCAGCCACAAGAGCATTGGTGAGGTCGGGCACTGATGTTGGGCGATTAGGCCTGGCTCGCAGTCGGTGTTCCAATTAATCCCAAAGGTGTTCGATTGGGTTGAGGTCAGGGCTCTGTGCAGGCCAGTCAAGTTCTATCTCGACAAACCATTTCTGAATGGACCTCACTTTGTGCACAGGGGCATTGTCATGCTGAAAGGTGAGGAATCCCCTTTAAGAGGAATAAATAACGTGTTCTAGTCTATGTCTGCATTCCAACTAGCACCCTATTCCCTTTCTAGTGCACTACTTTTGACCAGGGCTCATAGGGAATAGGGTGCCATTTGGGAGACAGCCATGTTTGTTGAATCCCGGGTTCACCAGGTCCCAAGTGCACTTCAAAGCATCACTACTTACCACCTGATAGAGGGAGGTGACCAACACCCCTAGTGTGGCAAAGACCATCCCCAGGAGGTTGAACTTCACATCATAGTAGGAGTTCAGGATCACACCTAATGTTATGGGCACCTAGTAGTGGGAAAAGACAGACACATCAGGTAAATAGCGTTACTGTAACTGTAATCATAAAAATTCATGAAAAAAGTTTGGGTTAGGCATTAGGGTTAGTGTGGTTAGGGTTAAAGGGATACTTGGGGATGTTGGCAATGAGGCCCTTTATCTACTTCCCCTGAGTCAGATGAACTCGTGGATACCATTTGTATGGCTAATGCATGCAGTTTGAAGGAAGTCGCTAGCTAGCATTAGCGCAATGACTAGAAGTCTATGGATATCTGCTCGTGAAAGTACCTCTAATGTCCTTCATACTGGACACAGAGATTTTCTGACTTTGCCAGCTAGTGACCACTCTGCAGAGCTGCCTCCAGTATATTCAGTATATACTAAGCTACCTGCCGGACCAGGGGCGGCAGGTAGCTTAGTGGTTAAGAGCGTTGTGCCAGTAACCGAAAGGTCACTGGTTCTAATCCCTGAGCCGACTAGGTGAAAAATCTGTCGATGTGCCCTTGAGCAAGGCACTTAACCCTAATTGCTCCTGTAAGTCGCTCTGGATAAGAGCGTCTGCTAAATGACTAATTATTATTATTAATTATTATATCGATCATCTCTATTCATTGTAGAGCGTAATCCCTGTACATTTTTGTGGGAATGACATTGGAACTACGGAACATAATTTATTTAGTTGTGATCATATTACCAATTTCTGGGTGGTTATGATTTATTATTTTCAAATTATATTATTATTGCCAATTTCACATAGGTCGTCAAATTTGGTTTATTCCAAGATGGTCAAAAATGTATTTGTATTAACCAAATTCTTTATACACAAATACAGATTTTTGAAGGCTACCCCCTTTATTTATTTTTTTGAAAGACAGCTTGATATTTTTTTTGCAATCATTAAGATTGGTTAAAAACAAACATGACCGGAAACTCACTGCTACCTTTGAAACATACATATGTCTAATTTTATGTATATAAGACCTCTGTGATGTTTGTAAAAGTTTGTTTTCTTAAACCTGTGTGCTTGATTATGTACTTTGCTAAATGTTCATTTTGAATGTATAATTCAACTTCGGTATATGTTTGTACAATTAGAAAAGTATTTAATTTTTAAACAAAAAAAAGTCATCTCAATAAATGCCAATCTGACCATTCTGTATGGAATGCTAGCTACATTGTAGCAGGCAGCAGCATTGGTACATTGTAACCACTACATACCAAAGTCAATTTGATCTTGGTGGAGAATGTCTTCTTGTAACACAGTCTGTATGACAATGATCACAGGAGTTGTCATCGCTTTGGCCAGCTGGTAAGTGCCAATGGTGTTGTTTTGTAAGGACATATTGGTGAAAGCCACGAAGCCACAGAAGCTGAGAGCGAGCCAGATAATTTTGGTGGGTTGGAGACTCTTTGGCGCAAATATGTCCATCTTCTGGCATACCCATAGTCCAAGCCATGTCACCACGAAATGGATCAGCGTTAGAGTCATGTTTGGGAAGCCATAGTGAACATAGATCCATTTGTTGATGAAAACGATGCATATCGACGACAGCAAATTGGCCAATAATCCAATGACGAGGCGGCTGTTCGAGAAAAGGTGTGAAAGTCGGTTAGCCATGGTCCTCTTGATAACCGTCCTGTAAAATCTACCTATAGGGTTCAGTAGTACTGTATAGTATGAAGCTAGCTTGCTAATGTAAACCAACAAATTCAAGTAAAAATGTCTACCCTCTGCCAGTTGTGCAACGCTTTCATACTTTTCCCATCGCATGTTGATCATATAGGGAAAAAAAAGAGCCTGGCTGCAACTTAACGGGAGTAGTGACGTCGGATGAAGAGACCTTTACTTCCGTTTTTTCTGCGAAGAGAACTAGCCACGTCAGTGCCCTACAGCGCCTCCCCGTGGAGACTTTGGAAAGTTGAAGGCGATAACCTAAACTATTTATTCTAGACATATACAAGGTCTCTCAAACCTTCCTTATACTCTTCTAGATTCAGATACGGATTTGCATCCAGCCTGTGCACGGCCCAAAGACAAACAATATTTCAGTCAAGTCACTTTTATTGTATACAAAAATGCAGAAAATCATTCACTCCATTACATAAAATTTGGCAAAAAAAAGAAAAAGAACACAAAAAAGAAAAGAAAACAAATGTCCAGGTGGGGTGTATTTATGGTTGGATCTCGTACCCCAGCGGGTCCAGACTCTTATCCAATAAGAGAAGAGACGACTCCCTCATCTTCTGAAGGAACTTCCTCAGCTCATCTTTGGAGAACACCTGAGACAGAGAGAGAGAAGAGACAGAACATAGTTAGCAAAAAGAAGAAGAGGATGGGAAAGTAGAAGAGTGGAAGAGGAGACAGCAAGGAGATCAGTAGGCCCCTGAATGTTACTTTTGAAGCTTGCCCTCTTATGAAGTTCAATGCAACCACTGAGCAAGAGACCTGTGATGGTACCACACAACCTCTGAACAATACTTTTCAAACTGACCCTTGTTTGAAGCTCAATGCAACTACTGAGCAAGTGACCAGTGTTGGCAATGCACACCCTCTGAGCAACAATTTTCAAACTGACCCCGAACCAACAAAAAGCTCTGAAGTCGATGTCAGTGAACACACGGTACAATCCCAACCAGGCCCGTCTGGGAGAGATCGGTGCTCTGACAGTCTTTGTAATCAAAGTGTTGATTTGGAGAACAAATTAAGTGACACCTTCACCTTTGACAACACCCTTGAGTTGGATCCCAACTTGCTGGTCACATCCACTCCCATGGTTACGTCTAAGGCTTTTAGGAAACCAGAGAGACCCTCGGATGTGCGGAAAAGGTTATCTCCGGGCTTCCTGCCAAAACCAGCCAAACCACCAGCTATCTCTAAACTTGTCACTAATAGGAAGACCTTCCTTCAGCCCCAGAGTGTCACCTCCAATCCCAAATCACTGCTACCCCCACCGAGATCTGTGTCCCAGCTTCCGTCGCTGACTGGCCTGCCAAAGACCAAGCCAGCCCCTGTCGCTTTAGCCCCCTCGAAGCCATCCTCCTCTGCCATACCCAGCACCAGACGCAAAACACTAGCAGATGCTTCGGGACATGCTGCAGTCACTGTTTCTCAGCAGGTAGGCTATTGGGAGTGCTAAGTGTGGTTACATCTCAACAGGATATTATATTATTGTATTTTTTAAATGAATATTAAGGCGATATTTATCAGTTTGAGATGATCCTCTACCAATCCATCCACTGTATTTAGTTAAGAGATGCAACATTGAATCAACAGACTGTACAAAGCTATTCAGTCAATGTTTTTTCCTCCATTTCTCTCCTAGGCCTCAACAGATAATACTTCCAGTAGTAGGCGTAGCACAATTCCAGGTGAGCAGCTGTTCCAGTTCCTTTGAATCTGTCGGGTATGTATGGCTCTGTCTCAAAGTTTAAACCTTTCATCGTATCCTATCCTCTGCAGATTTCTGATCTGGCAGGACATGGCAGGGGAAAGCAATATAGTGGAAACGTATCTTTTCCTTTTACCCCTGTGTTCACAAAGAAAAGGAGATAAGGAGAAGAAGCCATTTTAGAGTACTGAGCCTAAAGGGAATCTCAATCATACTTCCCGCATTCCTTAAATCCTCTCTCCTCGCCTCCTTCTCAAACGCATTTGATGAAAATGTTCTTGGGGAGGAAATTATGCGAAGAATCAAGAGATACAATTAAGATTGACGTCTTTTGGTAGACCATCACGCTCTTCCAAAAAAGTTTGGTTGGTGTGTAAAACCGAAGAATCTAGATTAGCAAAAATGGAAAGGTTCCGCATAAAGCTCACTTAATTTAAATATATATATATACACACACACAGTGCATTCGGAAAGTATTCAGACCCCTTGACTTTTTCAACGTTTTGTTACAATACAGCCTTATTCTAAAATGTACTAAATTGTTTTTTCCCCCCACACACAAGCAAAAACAGGTTTTTAGAAATGTTTGTTAAAAAAATAAAATAATGAAATAACATTTACACAAGTATTCAGACCCTTTTCTCAGTACTTTGTTGAAGCACCTTTAGCAGCGATTACAGCTTTGCACACCTGTATTTGGGGAGTTTCTCCCATTCTCTGCAGATCCTCTCAAGCTCTGTCAGGTTGGATGGGGAGCATCGCTGCACAGCTATTTTCAGGTCTCTCCAGAGATGTTCAAGGCTGGGCTCTGGCTGTGCCACTCCTGCGTTGTCTTGGCTGTGTGCTTAGGGTCGTTGTCCTATTGGAAGGTGAACCTTTGCCCCAGTCTGAGGTCTTGAGCGCTCTGGAGCAGGTTTTCAACAAGGATCTCTGTACTTTGCTCCATTCATCTTTCCCTAGATCCTGGCTAGTCTCCCAGTCCTGCACCTGAAAAACATCCCCACAGCATGATGCTGCCACCACCATGCTTCACCGTAGGGATGGTGCCAGGTTTCCTCCAGACGTGACACTTGACATTCAGGCCAAATAGTTCAATCTTGGTTTCATCAGACCAGAGAATCTTGTTTCTCATGGTCAGAGTCCTTTAGGTGCCTTTTGGCAAACTCCAAGCGCGCTTTCATGTGCCTTTTTACTGAGGAGTGGCTTCTGTCTGGCCACTCTACCATAAAGGCCTGATTGGTGGAGTGCTACAGCAATGGTTGTTCTTCTGGAAGGTTCTCCCATCTCAATAGAGGAACTCTGGAGCTTTGTCAGAGTGACCATCGGGCCCTTCACCCCCGATTGCTCAGTTTGGCCCGGCGTCCAGCTCTTGGTGGTTCAAAGTTCTTCCATTTAAAGAATGATGAAGGCCACTGTGTTCTTGGGGACCTTCAATGCTGCAGACATTGCAGTGACACATCCATAACCTGAGCGGAAACCAGATAGCATACCAGAGAGAATACTACAGACATCAAGAAAGCCAGTCAGTTGATTATTGATAAGTTTTTCCAACACTTTTGATAAACAGGGCAAAATAGAAATTGGCCTATAACAGTTAGGATCAGCTTGATCTCCTTCTTTAAATAAAGGACGCACCGTGGCTGCTTTCCAAGCAATGGGAACGCCCCCAGAGAGGAGAGAGGGTCAGATAAGCTTGGCGATGATGAGGGGCTGCAACCTTAAAGAAGAAAGGATCTAAACCATCTGACCCAGATGTTTTTTTTGGTATAAAGTTTAAGGAGTTCCTTCAGCACCTCAGACTCAGTGACCGCCTGCAGGGAGAAACTTTGTAGCGGGGTAGGGGAAAAAGAGGAAGGAGCATTGAGGCTAGTCCCATTAGAATGGCTGGAAGATGAGGAAATGTTGGACGAGCAAGGAGGCATGGCTGAGTCAAATAGGAATCCTGACATAATGAAGTGGTGATTAAAGAGCTCAGCCATGCGCTCCTTGTCCGTAACAACCACATCATCAACATTAAGGGCCACGGGCAGCTGTGAGGAAGAGGGTTCTCCAGGTCTTTAACCGTTTTCCAGAACTTCTTGGGATTAGACCCACAGAGCGAGAACTGCTCCATAAAGAAACTAACTTTACCCTTCCGGATAGCCTGAGTGCACTTATTTCTCATTTGCCTGAACGAGAGCCAGTCAGCCTGAGTATGCATGTGCCGAGCCTTTCGCCAAATGGAATTCCTGAGGTGGAGTAACTCTGCCAGATCACGGTCAAACCAGGGGCTGAACCTGTTTTTAATTCTCATTTTGTTTATGGGGTTGTGTTTGTTAACAATACCACTGAAAATATAAAAAAAGAAGGTCCAAGCGTCTTCAACAGAGGGGATCAAGCTGATTCTATACCAATTTACAGAGGCCAGGTCATGAAGGAAGGCTTGCTCATTAAAGTTTTTTAGCGCCTATGACAAATCAGGACAGGTCGTTTAACTGAGCAGCCATTACGAACACAGGCTGTAAAACAGTGATCACTAAGGTCATTACAGAAAACACCAGACGGATACTTATCAGGATTATTTGTGAGGATAACTTCAAGGAGAGTAGCCTTTTCTGGGTGTTTGGAGTCATACCTTGTGGGATTGGTAATACCGTATTTTCCGCACTATAAGGCGCACCGGAGTATAAGCCGCAGCAGCTAAAAAAAGCATTTCACAGGGATGCTGGCCCATGTTAACTCCAATGCTTCCCACAGTTGTCAAGTTGGCTGGATGTCCTTTGGGTGGTGGACCATTGTTTATACACATGGGAAACTGTTGAGCGTGAAAAATCCAGCAGCATTGCCATTCTTGACACAAACCGGTGCACCTGGCCTACTGCATCGCAGTGCTTGAGGTGTTAGGTCCCAGGCTGGGTCACAGCCGCCCGTGACCGGGAGACCCATGAGGCGGCGCACAATTGGCCCTGCGTTGTCCGGGTTAGGGGAGGGTTTGGCCGGCCGGGATTTCCTTGTCCCATCGCGCTCTAGCGACTCATTGTGGTGGGCCGGGCACCTGCAAGCTGATTTCTGTCGCCAGCTGGACGGTGTTTCCTCCGACACATTGGTGCGACTGGCTTCCGGGTTAAGCGAGCAGTGTGTCAAGAAGCAGTGCGGCTTGGCAGGGTCGTGTTTCGAGGACGCATGGCTCTTGACCTTCACCTCTCCCGAGTCCGTAGGAGAGTTACAGCGATGGACAAGACTGTAACTAGCAATTGGATATCACGAAATTGGGATGAAAAAGGGGTAAAAGTAAAGAATTACAATTAAACGGTGCACCTACTACCATACACTGTTAAAAGGCACTTAAATATGTTTTCTTGCCCATTCACCCTCTGAATAGCACACATACACAATCCATGTCTCAAGGTTTAAAAATAATTCTTTAACCTGTCTTCTCCCCTTCATCTACACTGATTTTAAAGTGGATTTAACAAGTGACATCAATAAGGGATCATAGCTTTCACCTGGTCACTCTGTCGTGGAAAGAGCAGGTGCCCTTAATGTTTTGTACACTCAGTGCCGGTTTTCCAGACACAGATAAAGCCTAGTCCTGGACTAAAAGTGATTTCAGTGGAGAATGTCCATTGCGAATGCTTGTTAGTCCAGGACAAGGCTTAATATGTGTCTGCGAAACCGTCCCATAGTGTATACAGTAAGTGTTTTCTAGTAAATACATTAATCGAGGTTCAGCTCCATGGACAGCATCTAGCCAGTTTGGACTATTGATTACCCTCAAACTGGACCACCAGTGGTTATTAGCAAGATGTGATGATTTATATATCAAGTAGCTTATGAAGATACTGGTCCCGTTCCAGGCTGATTTATATTGCAGTCCTGCCGCATGCAGCAACCAAAGGTTGCATGCAACGTCGTGAATGTACACAGTCAGGCATGAGATTGCTATATAATATGATGTGGTTAGCTAATATGTAAACCCCTATCCAGGTGTTGCGATATCTGGACGGAGACTGCAATGTAGAGGCCATGATATACCTCTTGGTACTAACACTAAAATAAGTGGAACATTTCAGGGCCTATAAACTATGCATGGTTGAATAGTCTACCAGGGTCTGGAATACTGTTGGGAGGAATGCACCTCTCATGTGGAAGTCAATTAATCTCATAGCTTTTTGATTGAGTCATGTTTGCATACTTATTGACCTTTTTTTGTCCACTACCTGTAGGTCATAGACTACAATGTAGTGAGGACTGGTTGAGTTATGATAATGCAATGGAGTCTACAAAAGGAAGATGGAAATGTAATCAGTGGCTGTTCCCAAATCGCTCCCTACCCCTCGGCTCTGTAACCCTTCGTTTCTGCAGATCTGTAAGGCGTAAAGCAATATGGTGGAAGCTTTACCACTGTACTGCTTATAGCCATCCAGACCCTACAGATCTGCAAGTGACTTGAATTGGGGAACGATTTTGGGACCAGCGTGTGTTTGAGAGCATCTAGATTCTCCTACATGGTGATGGTGTCCAGTTCGTGATTAACCAATAGTGTAAATTGGTTATATGCTGTCCACGGTTCTGAATCCTAGAATTGCTATATTGCAGGTAAAGAATTATGTTTACATTTTACATTTTAGTCATTTAGCAGACGCTCTTATCCAGAGCGACTTACAGGAGCAATTAGGGTTAAGTGCCTTGCTCAAGGGCACATTTACGTCATTTAGCAGACGCTCTTATCCAGCGACTACAAATTTTTAATTTTTTTTTGGGGGGGTAGAAGGATTACTTTATCCTATCCCAGGCGTTCCTTAAAGAGGTGGGGTTTCAAATGTCTCCGGAAGGTGGTTAGTGACTCCGCTGTCCTGGCGTCGTGAGGGAGCTTGTTCCACCATTGGGGTGCCAGAGCAGCGAACAGTTTTGACTGGGCTGAGCGGGAACTATGCTTCCGCAGAGGAAGGGGAGCCAGCAGGCCAGAGGTGGATGAACGCAATGCCCTCGCCTGGGTGTAGGGACTGATCAGAGCCTGAAGGTACGGAGGTGCCGTTCCCCTCAATATATTTTAATATTCTGAGTGTACAAAACATTATGAACACCTGCTTTTTCCGTGACATAGATTGATGAGGAGAATCCAGGTGAAAGATATGATCTCTTATTTATGTATGTTGTTAAATCAACTTCAATTAGTGTAGATGAAGGGGAGGAGACAGGTTAATGAATGATTTTTAAGCCTTGAGACAATTGAGACATGGATCGTGTAAATGTGCCATTCAGATGGTGAATAGGCAAGACAAAAGATTTAAGTGTCTTTGAACGGGGTATGGTAGTAGGTACCAGGCACACAGGTTTTTGTCAAGAACTGCAACGCTGCTGGGTTTTTCACGCTCAAAAGTTTCCTGTGTGTATCAAGAATGGTCCACTACCCAAAGGACATCCAGCCATTTTGACACAACTGTGGGCCGCATTGGAGTCAACATGGGTCAGCATCCCTGTGGGACGCTTTCGACACCTTGTAGAGTCCATGCCCCGTCGAGTTGAGGCTGTTCTGAGGGCAAAAGAGAGGGGAGGTGCAACTCATTATTAGGAGGGTGTTCTTAATGTTTTGTATACTCAGTGTATGCTTTTTGCTTTATGTAATGGCATATGTTTTATTGCTTCATGTAATGTATTTTATCTATTGAAATATAGTTTTGAAATATTTTAAAATGTAGTTTCATGGGGATTTATTATGTTTTCCAGAATCTCCAACCAAATTCGGAGATCAGTCTCTCCAGTACCCAGTCATCTGTCCATGAAGAGTGACTTCTCTATGGATCGTCCTATACATTTTAGTGATGGACCAGTGACCTTTGACCCTAGGTAAGTTACTGGTCAGAATTGATGATATTACTATTGAAGAGGAGAATCTTCTAGATCTGAAACCAGATGTATTTTGTGTATCTGAGTATATACTGTAAAGCATCTGCTTATAATTATTTGTTTATGTAATATATTTTAATACACTGAGTGTAGAAAACATTATGAACACCTGCTTTTTCCGTGACATAGATTGATGAGGTGAATCCAGGTGAAAGATATGATCTCTTATTTATGTAAGTTGTTAAATCAACTTCAATCAGTGTAGATGAAGGGGAGGAGACAGGTTAATGAATGATTTTTAAGCCTTGAGACAATTGAGACATGGATCGTGTAAATGTGCCATTCAGATGGTGAATAGGCAAGACAAAAAATTTAAGTGCCTATGAACGGGGTATGGTAGTAGGTACCAGGTGTTGGGTTTTATTTTTCTCATAATTGGATCTGTATGTGATGAATAGCTTGGAAGGAATGCATTAATGAGGAGCACTGTACTGATATGGATTGTTTCACATAACAGGCTGTTATTCATGTAAGGAACGTTAGGGGTAGGACAGATAAGACTTGTATTTCTTACAGATACGAACACTCTCTCTTTGATGTCTGTGAAACTGTCCTTGAACATGGAGTACAGTGGAATGGTGTCTTTTGGGTGCTGACTCCACAGGTTATAATGATAGCAACTTATGCCTGGCAACAAATGGAATGCCGAGGAGTTGGGACCAACCCCTGCGCCAACGGATTGGCTGAATGGAGTCTGGACCACACTCAGTCCTTTGTTCTGGTTGGCCAACAGAAGAGGTGGAGGCTTTCTGTCAGAGTATTTTGCTAGTTCTAGCCTGCTGGTAGCCTGGTTCTAGCCTGCTGGTAGCCTGGTTCTAACCTGCTAGTAGCCTGGTTCTAACCTGCTGGTAGCCTGGTTCTAACCTGCTGGTAGCCTGGTTCTAGCCTGCTGGTAGCCTGGTTCTAACCTGCTGGTAGCCTGGTTCTAGCATGCTGTTACCCTGCTGGTAGCCTGGATCTAGCCTTCTGGTAGCCTGAATATAGCCTGGCTCCAGCCTGCTGGTAGCCTAGTTCTAGTCTGGTGCTAGACTGCTGGTAGCCTGGTTCTAGTCTGGATATAGCCTGCTGGTAGTCTGGTTCTATTCTGCTGGTAGCCTGGTTCTAGCCTGCTGGTAGCCTGGTTCTAGCCTGCTGGTAGCCTGGTTCTAGCCTGCTGGTAGCCTGGTTCTAGCCTGCTGGTAGCCTGGTTCTAGACTGCTGGTAGCCTGGTTCTAGCCTGCTGGTAGCCTGGTTCTAACCTGCTGGTAGCCTGGATCTAGCCTGCTGGTAGCCTGGATCTAGTCTGGTTCTAGCCTGCTGGTAGCCTGGTTCTAGCCTGCTGGTAGCCTAGTTCTAGCCTGTTGGTAGCCTAGTTCTAGCCTGTTGGTAGCCTAGTTCTAGTCTGGTGCTAGACTGCTGGTAGCCTGGTTCTAGTCTGGATATAGCCTGCTGGTAGTCTGGTTCTAGCCTGCTGGTAGCCTGGTTCTAGCCTGCTGGTAGATTGGTTCTAGCCTGCTGGTAGCCTGGTTCTAACCTGCTGGTACCCTGGTTCTAGCCTGCTGGTAGCCTGGTTCTAGCCTGCTGGTAGTCTGGTTCTAGCCTGCTGGTAGCCTGGTTCTAACCTGCTGGAAGCCTGGTTCGAACCTGCTGGTAGCCTGGTTCTAGCCTGCTGGTAGCCTGGTTCTAGCCTGCTGGTAGTCTGGTTCTAGCCTACTGGTAGCCTGGTTCTAGCCTGCTAGTAGCCTGGTTCTAACCTGCTGGAAGCCTGGTTCGAACCTGCTGGTAGCCTGGTTCTAGCCTGCTGGTAGCCTGGTTCTAACCTGCTGGTAGTGTCACGAGTTACAAAGCCAGAACCCAGAAGCAGACCAGGACAAGGTAAGTGTTAGGCCTACTGCTGCTAGGTAGCTCTCTCTCTGCTCTCCCCCTCCCCTCTGTCTGTCCTTGATTGCAGGAGTGAAGTCTGGTGTGCGGGAGTCAGGGTTCCAGCTGCAGCTCATTCACCATAATCACCTCAGCCTTTAAGACCCGGTCAAACTTTCCACTCATCGTCAGATCATAGTCAAGACAACCATGTTAGTCTCGCTGCCGACTCAACCTGTCTGTTTTCGCTCTTGTGTTTTTTGGACTGTTTATTTACTTTTCTCCTGTGCCACAGATATTTGGAACCTGACTCCTGCCTCCGCTTCACTCCTGCCACCACCATCCTGCTCTCCACTATCGGGCCTCTCCTTTGGACTCACCGCGGACACTAGGACATTACGGTACCACACCTGCCCTGACCTGGATCTGTACCCTCCCTGTAACCTGGACTTGCTCTTCCCCATTTATTGGAAACCTGGACTATTGAACATTATAATAAACCTGTTAAAACTTCTCTGGCTTGGTGTACTTGTCTGCATTTGGGTTCTATCCAGTTAAATCATAACAGTATGATCTGACCAACATGAACCCAGCAGACAGTAGCTCGGATACCACCCCAGAGTGCACTCAAATTTGGACTGCCATAGCCAATCAGGGCATTCTACTTGGCCAACATGATACCCTGTTTAAGACGATTGCTGAGGACAGTCAGGTGCTGCTTAATCAGGTTCAATTACTCACCAATCAAGTGTCTGCCCTTACTACCCCTTCAGCCCAGATCAGAGAGCCTTTTGTTCCTGCTCCAGAGCGCTATGACGGGAACATGGGAACCTGTGGCGATTTTTTGACTCAATGCTCGTTAGTGTTTGAACAACAGCCCCTCACCTACGCCTCAGAAAGAGCCCGTATTGCCTACCTTATCAACTCTACTAGCGGTTCCGCTCGTGCCTGGGGATCCGCGGTCTGGGAGAGTCAGTCGGACATTTGCAACGCTTACGTGGCCTTCACCACGGAGATGAGGAAGGTTTTTGACCACCCCGTACGAGGCAAGGGAGGCTGCTAAACGGTTGTTTTCTCTTCGGCAGGGGGGCTCGTAGTGTGGCGGAGATGGCAGTGGAGTTTCGGACTTTAGCAGCAGTGAGTGGTTGGAATGACGAGGCATTACAAGGAGTGTTCATCAATGCTTTGTCTGAGACTTTAAAGATGAATTGGTGTCATATGATGAATCGCCTACGCTGGATAATCTTATTTCACTCACTATCAGGTTGGATAATCGGATTCGGGAGCGCCGCCGGGAGAGGAGTGTTAGTTCCAAGCAACCTGTCTGTCATCAACAAACTCCTCCCTGCATCGTCCCTACGGAGAGAGCCGTGTCTTCCCGAGTCGATACGAGGAGCACTGAACCCGAAGCCATGGAGGTGGGTCGTGCACGGTTGTCCTCAGAGGAGCGTGCACGTCGTATTCAGGCTCGGGTCTGCCTGTATTGTGGAGAAGCTGGTCATTTCGTTCCTTCCTGCCCAGTTCGTCCGGGAAAAGGGCCGGCTCATCATTTATGGGAGAAGTTTTGGTGAGCCGAGCAGCGGATTCTTCCTCTTCTCCCCGCATTCTGCTCCAGGCATCCCTCCAGTGGCAGTTCCAGAATTTCTCTGTTAGTGCGCTGATTGACTCTGGTGCCGACTAAAGCTTTTTGGATAGAGAGTGGGCTCAACAAATGGATTTGGAGACTGTTCCTATGGACTGTCCGCTGCAGGCTAAGGGTCTAAATGGACAATTGTTGACCCGCATTACCCATCAGACTGTTCCTGTTTGTCTTAGAGTGTCGGGAAATCATCAGGAGAACATTCAATTCCATATTATCGACTGCCCACAGACTCCCCTGGTCCTTGGTATCCCCTGGCTCATAAAACACAATCCACACATTGATTGGGTGACAGGTAGCATTGTTTCATGGAGCACATTTTGTCATGTGAATTGTTTGTGTTCTGCTCAGACTCCTGCCAGTACTGTGCCTCAACCTCCACTGGAGTCCATGGATCTTTCTGCTGTTCCTGACGTGTATCATGACCTGGCATCCGTTTTCTGCAAACACAGAGCTACTTCTCTTCCTCCTCACCGGCCTTACGACTGCGCCCATTGACCTCCAGCCAGGAGCCCCGCTCCCCCAGCAGTCGCCTGTACAATCTCTCCCGGCCGGAGACGGAGGCTATGGAGAACTACATTCGGGACTCCTTGGCGGCAGGTATTATGCGTCCTTCCTCGTCACCTGTAGGAGCGGGATTCTTTTTTGTTGCTAAGAAGGATAAGACCCTCAGACCCTGTATTGATTACCGTGGACTTAACAACATCACCATTAAGAACAAGTATTCTCTGCCTTTGATTAATTCTGCTTTTCCCCTCCTTCATGGTGCTACCATCTTTACGAAACTGGATCTACGAAATGCGTATCACCTGGTGCGCATTCGTAAGGGTGATGAATGGAAGACTGCCTTCAACACACCCTTGGGACATTTTGAGTATCGGGTTATGCCTTTTGGGTTGTCTAATGCCCCTGCTGTTTTTCAGGCACTAGTCAATGATGTCCTTCGGGACATGTTGAATCGGTTTGTTTTTGTCTATCTGGATGATATCTTGATTTTCTCAGAGTCCTCCCAGGAACATGAACTGCATGTGCGCCAGGTGTTGCAAAGGTTGTTGGAGAACAAACTGTTTGTGAAGATGGAGAAATGTGAATTTCACGTGTCTGAGACCTCTTTTTGGGTTACATCATAGCTCAGGGGGAGCTGCGGATGGACCCAGCTAAGATCTCTGCTGTCACGGACTGGCCAGCTCCCTCTACCCGCAAACAACTTCAACGATTCCTGGGGTTTGCGAACTTCTATAGGAGGTTCATCAAGGACTACAGCCGCATTGCGGCGCCACTCACCGCTCTCACCTCCATCTCACGACCGTTCGCTTGGAATGAAGGGGGCCGAATCAGCGTTCGAAGAACTGAAACATCGCTTCGCCTCGGCTCCCATTCTGATGCAGCCGGACCCCGACCGCCAGTTTGTCGTGGAGGTGGATGCATCCGACACTGGGGTAGGTGCAGTGTTGTCACAACATTCTCCTGAAGATAACAAACTGCATCCCTGTGCTTTTCTCTCAAGGAAACTTTCTCAGGCAGAGAGGAATTATGATGTTGGAAATCGTGAACTGCTCGCCGTTAAGCTGGCTCTCGAGGAGTGGCGACATTGGTTGGAGGGGGCGGAACAACCCTTCATCGTTTGGACGGATCATAAGAATCTGGCTTACCTCCAGTCAGCGAAGCAGCTCAACCCCGTCAAGCCAGGTGGGCACTATTTTTTGGGAGATTCAATTTTTCTCTGTCTTACCGTCCTGGGTCACGCAACGTCAAGCCTGACGCCCTGTCTCGTGTTCATTCGGCTGTTGATACTGGTAGTAACCCTGAACCCATTTTGCCTCCTACCTGCAGTATTGCAGTCATCACATGTGACATCGAGGGGATTGTTAGACAGGCTCAACATCATCAAGCTGACCCTGGGAGGGGTCCTCCTAACCGGATGTTTGTCCCTGAGTCTGCTCGCTCCCAGGTACTTCAGTGGGCTCACTCGTCTCCCTTACCTGTCACCCTGGAGTTTCGCGGACCCTTGACTTTGTGCGACGGAAGTTCTGGTGGGCCACGATGGAGGCGGACACTCGAGCCTTCATTGCTGCTTGTACGGTATGTGCACGAAGTAAAAACTCCACCCAGGCCAGCGCTGGTCATCTACGACCTCTACCTATACCCAGCCGGCCCTGGTCGCATATCGCTATGGATTTTGTCACTGGACTTCCCCTCATCTGGTAAGACTGTCATTCTTACGGTGATTGATCGTTTTTCTAAGTTCGCTCATTTTTTGGCCCTACCTAAACTGCCCACTGCCAGAGAGACGGCTGATATTTTGGTTGAACATGTGTTCCGCTCTCATGGTCTACCCACGGATATTGTCTCTGACAGGGTCCCCAGTTTGTCTCCCAGGTGTGGAAAGCTTTCTGTAAAGCTTTGGGCATTACATCCAGCCTGTCCTCTGGATATCACCCCCAGACCAACGGGCAAGCCGAGAGAGAGCGAACCAGGAGATGGAGACCGCACTTCGCTGTGTCACTGGGTCTAACCCTGGGTCATGGAGCTCCATGCTCCCCTGGGTGGAATATGCTCATAACACCTTGACTAACGCTTCCTCTGGTTTGTCTCCTTTTCTGTGTGCTCCTGGGTTATCAACCTCCCCTGTTCCCTTCCCAAGAGAGGGAACTTGCGGTACCCTCGGTGCAGTCCCACATGCGCCGCTGCTGCAAGGTCTGGAGGAAGGCCAGGGTAGCTCTGTCCCGAGCTTCGGCGTACATGCAGAGGCAAGCCAACCGTCACCGGTCCCAGGCTCCCGGTTACTCTCCTGGTCAAGAGGTATGGCTGAAGTCACGGGACCTTCCATTGAAGGTGGAGTCGAAGAAGATGGCGCCTCGTTTTATAGGACCGTTCAAGATACTGTCTATTGTTAACCCCTGCGCGGTTAAGCTACAGCTTCCTGCCTCCCCTACGGGTTCATTCCACCTTTCATGTTTCCCAGATTAAGCCTGTGTCGGTTAGCCCTTTGTGCCCGCCCTCTCGTCCCCCTCCTCCGCCCAAGATCGTGGGTGGGGGTCCGGTCTACACTGTCCGGCGACTTCTGGATGTTCGCCGCCGGGGTCGTGGTTTCCAGTACCTGGTGGATTGGGAGGGTTATGGTCCTGAGGAACGTTCCTGGGTGCCCAGGAGCTTCATTGTGGATCCTGCTCTGGTTCGTGAGTTTCATGGTTACATCCTGATAAACCCTGTCGGCCGCCAGGTGGCGTCCGTAGAGGGGGGTACTGTTAGGCCTACTGCTGCTAGGTAGCTCTCTCTCTGCTCTCCCCCTCCCCTCTGTCTGTCCTTGATTGCAGGAGTGAAGTCTGGTGTGCGGGAGTCAGGGTTCCAGCTGCAGCTCATTCACCATAATCACCTCAGCCTTTAAGACCCGGTCAAACTTTCCACTCATCGTCAGATCATAGTCAAGACAACCATGTTAGTCTCGCTGCCGACTCAACCTGTCTGTTTTCGCTCTTGTGTTTTTTGGACTGTTTATTTACTTTTTCTCCTGTGCCACAGATATTTGGAACCTGACTCCTGCCTCCGCTTCACTCCTGCCACCACCATCCTGCTCTCCACTATCGGGCCTCTCCTTTGGACTCACCGCGGACACTAGGACATTACGGTACCACACCTGCCCTGACCTGGATCTGTACCCTCCCTGTAACCTGGACTTGCTCTTCCCCATTTATTGGAAACCTGGACTATTGAACATTATAATAAACCTGTTAAAACTTCTCTGGCTTGGTGTACTTGTCTGCATTTGGGTTCTATCCAGTTAAATCATAACAGTAAGTTGAAACGAAGGTGAGTGTTTATTTACAAATTCAAGAGTGATGCTGAATAATCCAGGGGACAGAGCGGGCGGCGTTGATTAGTTGTTGGGGGTGCAGTGGTTGATCCAATCATGGCTCGGCAGCCGCCGACCACCAGGCAGAGGTTGGATGAAGGTTCCGGACGAGTGACTGCAGATGGAACAAAACGGAGGTAAGTAAACAACAAACCAACAAGGTGCAAAACAACAAAACTAACGCTAGAAGCTCTAAGACTGATACTCTGGTAAACCTACTGTTCATGGCTAACGATCCGGCAGGGAATGGATGTTAGGCCAGAGCCTAAGAAGGGTGATGATCAGGACCAGGTGTGCAGATTGCTGATGGGATGCAGGTGCGGAAATCAAGAGAGCTCCCCGGAGCGTTCCAGAACCCTCGGGAAACTGGAGATCACGAGCCGAAAAACTAGTCCACAGACAGGACCCGACTCAGACTGCCGGGATCGTTACAGTACCCCCCCTCCGGCCGAACGCCACCGGGCGGACTCCCCGGAGCGCCAGGATGGAGGCGGTAGAAGTCACGAATGAGGTCAGCATCTAGGATCTGTCGCCGCGGAATCCAACTCCTCTCTTCAGGACCATACCCCTCCCAGTCCACGAGATACTGGAAACCCCGGCCCCGCCGTCTGGAATCCATGATGCGTCGCACCGTGTAGGCAGGACCACCTCCGATCATCCGAGGAGGAGGAGGAGGAGGCGGAGGAGGCAACAGATGACTGAGGAAAACAGGCTTGAGGCAGGAGACATGAAAGGTGGGATGGACTCTGAGCGTCCTCGGGAGTTTGAGTCGAACTGCCACCGGATTGATCACCTTCTCCACCACAAACGGACCAATGAACTTCGGTAACAACTTCCTAGACTCAGTCCGTAGAGGAAGATCCCGTGTGGCCAACCAGACCCTATCTCCGATGGTATAGGTGGGAGCGGGGATCCGGCGACGATTCGCCTGGAGCTGATACCGGTCCGAAACTCTAAGGAGTGCCTTTCTGGCCCGATGCCAGGTCCGGTGGCAACGACGAATATGGGCCTGAACAGAAGGCACTGAGAGCTCCTTCTCCTGAGAAGGGAACAAGGGAGGTTGGTAGCCATACAGGCACTGGAAGGGAGACATCCCAGTGGCAGATATAGGGAGAGTATTGTGGGCATACTCAACCCAAGGCAACTGAGAGACCCAGGAGGTGGGGTTGGAAGAGGCCAGGCAGCGTAGCGTGGATTCCATCCTCTGGTTGGCTCTCTCCGCCTGACCATTAGATTGGGGGTGAAAACCAGATGTGAGACTGACTGTAGCTCCAATGGCCAAACAGAAGGACTTCCAGACAGCAGAGGTAAACTGAGGACCACGGTCGGAAACGATATCACTGGGCAAACCGTGGACCCTGAAAACCTCCCTAACCAGGATCTCGGACGTCTCCGAGGCAGAGGGAAGCTTGGCAATTGGCACAAAGTGGGCGAACTTGCTGAATCTGTCCACGATAGTCAGAACGACCGTGTTCCCCTCAGAAGCGGGCAACCCAGTGACAAAGTCCAGGGCCAGATGCGACCATGGTCGCCGGGGAATAGGAAGGGGGTGAAGTAGTCCAGAGCTGGGCCGATTGGTACTCTTATTCTGCGCACACACTGGACAGGCAGCAACATAACCCCGAGTATCCTCGGCCATGGCAGGCCACCAAAACGTCTGCGAAGAAACGCCATCGTCCGAGCCACGCCAGGGTGACAAGCCATCTTGCTGGCGTGGGACCATTTGAGGACCGCAGGACGAACCGACTCAGGCACAAACAACCGACCGGGTGGGCCGTTACCGGGACCGGGCTGCGTCCGAAGGGCCGCCTTCACCTCCTCCTCAATCTTCCACCTAACAGCTCCCACGACGCAGTTCCGGGGGAGAATTGTCTCGGTCTTGGACCCACTCTCCTCCGTCTTGGAGAACATCCGAGACAAGGCGTCCGCCTTGCCGTTCTTAGATCCAGGTCGGAACGTCAGGGAAAAATTGAATCGTCCGAAAAACAAGGACCACCTGGCCTGACGGGAGTTGAGACGTCTAGCCGATTGCACGTAAGCAAGATTCTTGTGGTCAGTCCAGACAATAAACGGTTGCTCCGCCCCTCCAACCAGTGGCGCCACTCCTCCAAGGCAAGTTTCACCGCGAGAAGCTCCCGGTTACCCACATCGTAATTCCTCTCCGCAGGCGAAAGGCGACAGAGTAGTAGGCGCAGGGATGGAGTTTACTGTCCGTGGAGCATCGCTGCGACAGGATGGCGCCAACTCCCACATCAGACGCGTCCACTTCAACGGCGAACTGACGGGCCGTGTCCGGTTGAGAGAGAATCGGTGCGTTGGTGAATCGCCTCTTCAAATCCAGAAACGCTCGATCCGCCTCCGGATTCCACTTGAAGCTCCTGATACTGGAAGTCAAGGCAGTTAACGGAGCGGCCACACGGCTGTAATCCCCGGATGAATCTGCGGTAGAAATTCGCAAACCCCAAAAATCTCTGGAGCTGCAATCTCGTACCGGGCTGGGCCCATTCCAGAACCGCTCTAACCTTCTCCTGGTCCATCCTAATCTCTCCCCTGGAGATGATGTACCCGAGAAAGGATGTCGTGTGGGCGTGAAACTCGCACTTCTCGGCCTTCACGAACAGGCGATTCTCCAACAATCGCTGCAGAACCTGCCGGACATGCTGGACGTGGTCGGAAGGTTCCTTCGAGAAGATCAGAATGTCATCCAGGTAAACAAACACAAAGAGACCGATCATATCTCTCAGGACGTCGTTCACCATACTCTGGAATACCGCTGGAGCATTGGTCAGTCCAAACGGCATCACCTGATACTCGAAGCGACCCATCGGTGTATTGAAACCCGTCAACCACTCGTCTCCCTCTCTGATCCGGACCATGTGATACGCATTGCGTAGGTCTAGCTTGGTGAACACCGTAGCACCCTGTAAGGAGTCGAAGGCAGAACTCATCAAGGGCAGGGGATACTTGTTCTTGACCGTGATGTCATTCAACCCCCGATAATCAATACACGGTCGAAGAGAGCCATCCTTCTTACCCACAAAGAAGAATCCTGCCCCCAGGGGTGATGACGAGGACGAACGAGACCAGCAGCTAGGGACTCCTTGATGTAGGTCTCCAAAGCCTCACGTTCAGGGCGGGAGATACTGTATAACCTTCCCTTGGGGTAGACAGCTCCAGGGAACAGGTTGATGGCACAATCATATGGTCGGTGGGGAGGGAGTGACAGAGCCTTCTGCTTACTGAACACTTCCCCCAAATCGTGATATGTCTCGGGAACCAGGGACAAATCTGGGGGTTTAGCCTCAATCACCTGACTGGGAACCGAATGGGGACAGGCAGTCTTGAGACAGTTAGCATGACAATCAAGGCTCCAACTCGTTACCTTGCCCGTCACCCAATCGAACGTGGGATTGTGTTCCTTCAGCCAGGGGTATCCAAGGACCAGAGGAACATGGGAAGACGGCAGAATGAAGAATGAAATCATCTCCGAATGATTCCCCGACAACAGCAGCTTAACCGGTTCAGTCCTCATCGTGATACGTGCCAGACTACTGCCGTTCAGAGTGGTCGCTTCAATGGCTTCCGGCAATTGCTCCTTGGAAAGCCCCAGCTGTTCCACCAACTCGGCATCAAGAAAGCTTCCATCGGCACCTGAATCGATAAAAGCGTTAATCGCTAAGCTCTGATTCCTGTTCACAAGGGTAGCCGGGAAACGGGGTCTGATAGAGGTATTGAGAGGTCGAAACTGGCTCGCTAAAAGTCCTCCCAACTTTAGCGAGCCGCGCAGTTTGACGACCGCCGGGAACAGGTGGCGAGGTAATGTCCCGAACCACCACAGTAGAGGCAACAGTTAGTCCTACGTCTGAGTTGGCGTTCCTCCTTGGTTAACCCGTGCCGCCCTACTTGCATTGGTTCAGAATCGGGAGACAGGACCTCTCCACTAATCCTGTGTGGTGGACGATGATCGACGTATTCTGGTCCAATCCCCGACCCGACTGGAACCTGAGAAGCTGATCGATTGGACGGACCCCATTGCTTCTCCCTCCTTTGCTCTCGGACTCGATTATCCACCCGAATAGACAAGGCTACCAAGCTGTCCAGGTCACTAGGCTCCGGATAGGAGATCAACTCATCCTTGAGCTGCTCCGACAGACCCTGGTAAAGGCCGCTTGCAGAGACTCCTCATTCCACCCACTCTCCACAGCCAACGTCTTGAACTCGATCACGAAGTCGGCCACGCTGCGAGTTCCTTGGTGAAGCGAAAACAGGCGCCTAGCTGCGTCCCTCCCTCGGACGGAATGGTCGAAGAGCTTCCTCATCTCGGCCGTGAACCCCTGGTATGAAGCCATGCAGGGGTCTTGTCGTTCCCAAACGGCTGAAGCCCACTCCAGCGCTCGACCACGCAGCAACTCAATCACAAAGGCTATCCTAGCCTTGTCTGTGGCATAAGAGTAGGGCTGTAGATCGAACACTAACCCACACTGCATAAGGAAAGAAACGGCATCTTCCCAGCTCCCCTCATATTTATCCGGCGTCGGAACCTTGGGCTCACGGAAGGACACAGCTCCAGACGCGGCAGGCGAGATGGGTGAAACCGGTAGTGGATCCTCCACCGGAAACTTGCGCTGGTTCTGGACCTCCGTCAGACCGGTAGAAAGGTTCCGAACTGCCAACGCGATCTCCTGTAGCTCCGTGCTATGATGGCCCAACATCTTCTCCTGATGGGTAATGGCATGGCGAACAGAGTCCAGGTCCACTGGGTTCATTACTGGCCGGATCGTTCTGTCACGAGTTACAAAGCCAGAACCCAGAAGCAGACCAGGACAAGGTAAGTTGAAACGAAGGTGAGTGTTTATTTACAAATTCAAGAGTGATGCTGAATAATCCAGGGGACAGAGCGGGCGGCGTTGATTAGTTGTTGGGGGTGCAGTGGTTGATCCAATCATGGCTCGGCAGCCGCCGACCACCAGGCAGAGGTTGGATGAAGGTTCCGGACGAGTGACTGCAGATGGAACAAAACGGAGGTAAGTAAACAACAAACCAACAAGGTGCAAAACAACAAAACTAACGCTAGAAGCTCTAAGACTGATACTCTGGTAAACCTACTGTTCATGGCTAACGATCCGGCAGGGAATGGATGTTAGGCCAGAGCCTAAGAAGGGTGATGATCAGGACCAGGTGTGCAGATTGCTGATGGGATGCAGGTGCGGAAATCAAGAGAGCTCCCCGGAGCGTTCCAGAACCCTCGGGAAACTGGAGATCACGAGCCGAAAAACTAGTCCACAGACAGGACCCGACTCAGACTGCCGGGATCGTTACAGGTAGCCTGGTTCTAGCCTGCTGGTAGCCTGGTTCTAGCCTTCTGGTAGCCTGGATATAGCCTGCTGGTAGCCTGGATCTAGCCTGCTGGTAGCCTGGATATAGTCTGGTTCTAGCCAGCTGGTAGACTGGTTCTAGCCTGCTGGTAGCCTAGTTCTAGCCTGCTGGTAGCCTAGTTCTAGTCTGGTTCTAGCCTGCTGGTAGCCTGGTTCTAGCCTTCTGGTAGCCTGCATATAGCCTGCTGGTAGCCTGGTTCTAACCTGCTTGTAGCCTGGATCTAGCCTGCTGGTAGCCTGGATCTAGTCTGTGGATTTAGTGTCAAGAGAACACTTTTGGCAGAACACAATGCAGTTTTTCCTCCAGTATTTCTTACATTTTATGCAATTTTGCAAACTAGCATATCGAATAACTCTCTGCAGAATGTGTCCTACCAGGTCTGAAAACAGTGACGAACATAGCACATAGAAGCAACGGGCATGTGGGGGGAGGGTTCTTGAAATGTTACATCCACTTCCAGCGGACCAGGTTAACATTCACAAGGCCGCAGGGCCAGACGGATTACCAGGACGCGTACTCAGAGCATGCGCTGACCAGCTGGTAAGTGTCTTCACCGACATTTTCAACCCCTCCCTGACCCAGTCTGTAATACCTACGTTTCAAGCAGACCACCATAGTCCCTGTGCCCAATAACACCAAGGTAACATTTACATTTTCTTTTACATTTTAGTCATTTAGCAGACGCTCTTATCCAGAGCGACTTCCAATTAGTGAGTGCATACATTTGTCATACTGGCCCCCCGTGGGAAGCGAACCCACAACCCAAGCATTGCAAGCGCCATGCTCTACCAACTGACATACAGGAGGGCCATAACTATCGCCCCGTAGCACTCACTTCTATAGCCATGAAACGCTTTGAAAGGCTGGTCATGGCTCACAACAACACCATCCCAGACACCCTGGACCCACTCCAATTCGCATACCGCCCCAACAGATCCACCGATGACGCAATCTCAATCGCACTCCACACTGCCCTTTCCCACCTGGACAAAAGGAACACCTACGTGAGAATGCTGTTCATTGACTACCATAGTGCCCACAATGCTCATCACTAAGCTAAGGACCCTGGAACTAAACACCTCCCTCTGCAAATGGATCCTGGACTTCCTGACGGGCCGCCCCCAGGTGGTGAGGGTAGGCAACAACACATCTTCCACGCTGATCCTCAACACGGGGGCCCCTCAGGGGTGTGTGCTTAGTCCCCTCCTGTACTCCCTGTTCACCCATGACTGCGTGGCCGCGCATGACTCCAACACCATCATTAAGTTTGCCGACGGCACGACGGTGGTAGGCCTGATCACCGACAATGATGAGACAGCCTATAGGGAAGAGGTCAGAGACCTGGCCGTGTGGTGCAAGGACTACAACTTCTCCCTCAACGTCAGCAAGACAAAGGAGCTGATCGTGGACTACAAGAAACGGAGGGCCGAGCACGCCCCCCCTTTCACATCGACTGGGCTGTTTTGGAGCTGGTTGAGAGCTTCAAGTTCCTTGGTGTCCACATCACCAACAAACTATCATGGTCCAAACACACAAACACAGTCGTGAAAAAGGGCACGACAACGCCTCTTCCCCCTCAGGAAGCACCAGACAGACTCATAACTAGAACTAACAACCTGTTTTCACTTTGTCATTATGGGGTATTGTGTGTAGATTGCTTATCCATTTCAGAATAAGGCTGTAACGTGACAAAATGTGGAAAAAGTCAAGGGGTCTGAATACTTTCTGAATGCACTGTAGCTACAGATACCAGACAACAGGGTGATGTACAGTATGACTGCAGGCTGGGACGATACCAGACAACAGGGTGATGTACAGTATGACTGCAGGCTGGGACGATACCAGACAACAGGGTGATGTACAGTATGACTGCAGGCTGGGACGATACCAGACAACAGGGTGATGTACAGTATGACTGCAGGCTGGGACGATACCAGACAACAGGGTGATGTACAGTATGACTGCAGGCTGGGACGATACCAGACAACAGGGTGATGTACAGTATGACTGCAGGCTGGGCGATATACAGCATCTTTAGTTTCAGCGGTATACAGCATCAGTAGTTACAGTGGTATACAGCATCTTTAGTTTCAGCGGTATACAGCATCATTAGTTACAGCGGTATGCAGCATCATTAGTTACAGCGGTATACAGCATCATTAGTTACAACGGTATACAGCATTATTAGTTGCAGCAGTATCCAGCATCATTAGTTGCAGCAGTATACAGCATCATTAGTTACAGCATTATACAGCATCATTAGTTACAGCAGTATTGAGCATCATTAGTTACAGCAGTATAAAGCATCATTAGTTACATCAGTATACAGCATAATTAGTTACAGCATCATTAGTTACAGCAGTATACAGCATCATTAGTTACAGCATCATTAGTTACAGCAGTATACAGCATCATTAGTTACAGCAGTATACAGCATCATTAGTTACAGCAGTATACAGCATCATTAGTTACAGCAGTATACAGCATCATTAGTTACAGCAGTATACAGCATAATTAGTTACAGCAGTATACAGCATCATTAGTTACAGCAGTATACAGCATCATTAGTTACAGCATCATTAGTTACAGCAGTATACAGCATCATTAGTTACAGCATCATTAGTTACAGCAGTATACAGCATCATTAGTTACAGCAGTATACAGCATCATTAGTTACAGCAGTATACAGCATCATTAGTTAAAGCAATATACAGCATCATTAGTTACAGCAGCATCATTAGTTACAGCAGTATAAAGCCTCAGTAGTTACAGCAGTATACAGCATCATTAGTTACAGCAGTATACAGCATCAGTAGTTACAGCAGTATACAGCATCATTAGTTACAGCAGTATACAGCATCATTAGTTACAGCATCATTAGTTACAGCAGTATACAGCATCATTAGTTACAGCAGTATACAGCATCATTAGTTACAGCAGTATACAGCATCATTTGTAACGATCCCGGCAGTCTGAGTCGGGTCCTGTCTGTGGACTAGTTTTTTCTGCTCGTGATCTCCAGTTTCCCGAGGGTTCTGGAACGCTCCGGGGAGCTCTCTTGATTTCCGCACCTGCATCCCATCAGCAATCTGCACACCTGGTCCTGATCATCACCCTTCTTAGGCTCTGGCCTAACATCCATTCCCTGCCGGATCGTTAGCCATGAACAGTAGGTTTACCAGAGTATCAGTCTTAGAGCCTAGCGTTAGTTTTGTTGTTTTTGCACCTTGTTGTTTACTTACCTCCGTTTTGTTCCATCTGCAGTCACCCGTCCGGAACCTTCATCCAACCTCTGCCTGGTGGTCGGCGGCTGCCGACCCATGATGGGATCAACCACTGCACCCCCAACAACTAATCAACGCCTTCCGCTCTGTTCCCTGGATTATTCAGCATCACTCTTGAATTGTAAATAAACACTCACCTTCGTTTCAACTTACCTTGTCCTGGTCTGCTTCTGGGTTCTGGCTTTGCAACTCGTGACAGAACGATCCGGCCAGTAATGAACCCAGCGGACCTGGACTCTGTTCGCCATGCCATTACCCAGCAGGAGAAGATGTTGGGCCATCATAGCACGGTACTACAGGAGATCGCGTTGTCAGTTCGGAACCTTTCTACCGGTCTGACGGAGGTCCAGAACCAACGCAAGTTTCCGGTGGAGGATCCACTACCGGTTTCACCCATCTCGCCTGCCGCTTCTGGAGCTGTGTCCTTCCGTGAGCCCAAGGTTCCGACGCCGGATAAATATGAGGGGGAGCTGGGAAGATGCCGTTCCTTCCTTATGCAGTGTGGATTAGTGTTCGATCTACAGCCCTACTCTTATGCCACAGACAAGGCTAGGATAGCCTTTGTGATTGAGTTGCTGCGTGGTCGAGCGCTGGAGTGGGCTTCAGCCGTTTGGGAACGACAGGATCCCTGCATGGCTTCATACCAGGGGTTCACGGCCGAGATGAGGAAGCTCTTCGACCATTCCGTCCGAGGGAGGGACGCAGCTAGGCGCCTGTTTTCGCTTCGCCAAGGAACTCGCAGCGTGGCCGACTTCGTGATCGAGTTCAAGACGTTGGCTGTGGAGAGTGGGTGGAATGAGGAGTCTCTGCAAGCGGCCTTTTACCAGGGTCTGTCGGAGCAGCTCAAGGATGAGTTGATCTCCTATCCGGAGCCTAGTGACCTGGACAGCTTGGTAGCCTTGTCTATTCGGGTGGATAATCGAGTCCGAGAGCGAAGGAGGGAGAAGCAATGGGTTCCGTCCAACCGATCAGCTTCTCAGGTTCCAGTCGGGTCGTCAAACTGCGCGGCTCGCTAAAGTTGGGAGGACTTTTAGCGAGCCAGTTTCGACCTCTCAATACCTCTGTCAGACCCCGTTTCCCGCTACCCTTATGAACAGGAATCAGAGCTTAGCGATTAACGCTTTTATCGATTCAGGTGCCGGTGGAAGCTTTCTAGATGCCGAGTTGGTGGAACAGCTGGGGCTTTCCAAGGAGCAATTGCCGGAAGCCATTGAAGCTACCACTCTGGACGGCAGTAGTCTGGCACGTATCACGATGAGGACTGAACCGGTTAAGATGCTGTTGTCGGGGAATCATTCTGAGATTATTTCATTCTTCATTCTGCCGTCTTCCCATGTTCCTCTGGTCCTTGGATACCCCTGGCTGAAGGAACACAATCCCACGTTCGATTGGGTGACGGGCAAGGTAACGAAGTTGGAGCCTTGATTGTCATGCTAACTGTCTCAAGACTGCCTGTCCCCATTCGGTTCCCAGTCAGGTGATTGAGGCTAAACCCCCCAGATTTGTCCCTGGTTCCCGAGACATATCACGATTTGGGGAAGGTTTTCAGTAAGCAGAAGGCTCTGTCACTCCCTCCCCACCGACCATATGATTGTGCCATCAACCTGTTCCCTGGAGCTGTCTACCCCAAGGGAAGGTTATACAGTATCTCCCGACCTGAACGTGAGGCTTTGGAGACCTACATCAAGGAGTCCCTAGCTGCTGGTCTCGTTCGTCCCTCGTCATCACCCCCTGGGGGCAGGATTCTTCTTTGTGGGTAAGAAGGATGGCTCTCTTCGACCGTGCATTGATTATCGGGGGTTGAATGACATCACGGTCAAGAACAAGTATCCCCTGCCCTTGATGAGTTCTGCCTTCGACTCCTTACAGGGTGCTACGGTGTTCACCAAGCTAGACCTACGCAATGCGTATCACATGGTCCGGATCAGAGAGGGGGACGAGTGGTTGACGGGTTTCAATACACCCGATGGGTCACTTGAGTATCAGGTGATGCCGTTTGGACTGACCAATGCTCCAGCGGTATTCCAGAGTATGGTGAACGACGTCCTGAGAGATATGATCGGTCTCTTTGTGTTTGTTTACCTGGATGACATTCTGATCTTCTCGAAGGAACCTTCCGACCACGTCCAGCATGTCCGGCAGGTTCTGCAGCGATTGTTGGAGAATCGCCTGTTCGTGAAGGCCGAGAAGTGCGAGTTTCACGCCCACACGACATCCTTTCTCGGGTACATCATCTCCAGGGGAGAGATTAGGATGGACCAGGAGAAGGTTAGAGCGGTTCTGGAATGGGCCCAGCCCGGTACGAGATTGCAGCTCCAGAGATTTTTGGGGTTTGCGAATTTCTACCGCAGATTCATCCGGGATTACAGCCGTGTGGCCGCTCCGTTAACTGCCTTGACTTCCAGTATCAGGACCTTCAAGTGGAATCCGGAGGCGGATCGAGCGTTTCTGGATTTGAAGAGGCGATTCACCAACGCACCGATTCTCTCTCAACCGGACACGGCCCGTCAGTTCGTCGTTGAAGTGGACGCGTCTGATGTGGGAGTTGGCGCCATCCTGTCGCAGCGATGCTCCACGGACAGTAAACTCCATCCCTGCGCCTACTACTCTCGTCGCCTTTCGCCTGCGGAGAGGAATTACGATGTGGGTAACCGGGAGCTTCTCGCGGTGAAACTTGCCTTGGAGGAGTGGCGCCACTGGTTGGAGGGGGCGGAGCAACCGTTTATTGTCTGGACTGACCACAAGAATCTTGCTTACGTGCAATCGGCTAAACGTCTCAACTCCCGTCAGGCCAGGTGGGCGTTGTTTTTCGGACGATTCAAGTTTTCCCTGACGTTCCGACCTGGATCTAAGAACGGCAAGGCGGACGCCTTGTCCCGGATGTTCTCCAAGACGGAGGAGAGTGGGTCCAAGACCGAGACAATTCTCCCCGGAACTGCGTCGTGGGAGCAGTTATGTGGAAGATTGAGGAGGAGGTGCTGGCGGCCCTCGGACTCAGCCCGGTCCCGGTAACGGTCCACCCGGTCGGTTGTTTGTGCCTGAGTCGGTTCGTCCTGCTGTCCTCAAATGGTCCCACGCCAGCAAGATGGCTTGTCACCCTGGCGTGGCTCGGACAATGGCGTTTCTTCGCAGACGCTTTTTGGTGGCCTGCCATGGCCGAGGATACTCGGGGTTTTGTTGCTGCCTGTCCAGTGTGTGCGCAGAATAAGAGTACCAATCGGCCCAGCTCTGGACTACTTCACCCCCTTCCTATTCCCCGGCGACCATGGTCGCATCTGGCCCTGGACTTCGTCACTGGGTTGCCCGCTTCTGAGGGGAACACGGTCGTTCTGACGATCGTGGACAGATTCAGCAAGTTCGCCCACTTTGTGCCAATTGCCAAGCTTCCCTCTTGCCTCGGAGACGTCCGAGATCCTGGTTAGGGAGGTTTTCAGGGTCCACGGGTTGCCCAGTGATATCGTTTCCGACCGTGGCCCTCAGTTTACCTCTGCTGTCTGGAAGTCCTTCTGTTTGGCCATTGGAGCTACAGTCAGTCTCACATCTGGTTTTCACCCCCAATCCAATGGTCAGGCGGAGAGAGCCAACCAGAAGATGGAAACCACGCTACGCTGCCTGGTCTCTTCCAACCCCACCTCCTGGGTCTCTCAGTTGCCTTGGGTTGAGTATGCCCACAATACTCTCCCCTACATCTGCCACTGGGATGTCTCCCTTCCAGTGCCTGTATGGCTACCAACCTCCCTTGTTCCCTTCTCAGGAGAAGGAGCTCTCAGTGCCCTCTGTTCAGGCCCATATTCGTCGTTGCCACCGGACCTGGCATCGGGCCAGAAAGGCACTCCTTAGAGTTTCGGACCGGTATCAGCTCCAGGCGAATCGTCGCCGGATCCCCGCTCCCACCTATACCATCGGAGATAGGGTCTGGTTGGCCACACGGGATCTTCCGTTACGGACTGAGTCTAGGAAGTTGTTACCGAAGTTCATTGGTCCGTTTGTGGTGGAGAAGGTGATCAATCCAGTGGCAGTTCGACTCAAACTACCGAGGACGCTCAGAGTCCATCCCACCTTTCATGTCTCCTGCCTCAAGCCGGTTTTCCTCAGTCCTCTGTTGCCTCCTCCGCCTCCTCCTCCTCCTCCTCGGATGATCGGAGGTGGTCCTGCCTACACGGTGCGACGAATCATGGATTCCAGACGGCGGGGCCGGGGTTTCCAGTATCTCGTGGACTGGGAGGGGTATGGTCCTGAAGAGAGGAGTTGGATTCCGCGGCGACAGATCCTAGATGCTGACCTCATCCGTGACTTCTACCGCCTCCATCCTGGCGCTCCGGGAGTCCGCCCGGTGGCGTTCGGCCGGAGGGGGGGGTACTGTAACGATCCCGGCAGTCTGAGTCGGGTCCTGTCTGTGGACTAGTTTTTTCTGCTCGTGATCTCCAGTTTCCCGAGGGTTCTGGAACGCTCCGGGGAGCTCTCTTGATTTCCGCACCTGCATCCCATCAGCAATCTGCACACCTGGTCCTGATCATCACCCTTCTTAGGCTCTGGCCTAACATCCATTCCCTGCCGGATCGTTAGCCATGAACAGTAGGTTTACCAGAGTATCAGTCTTAGAGCCTAGCGTTAGTTTTGTTGTTTTTTGCACCTTGTTGTTTACTTACCTCCGTTTTGTTCCATCTGCAGTCACCCGTCCGGAACCTTCATCCAACCTCTGCCTGGTGGTCGGCGGCTGCCGACCCATGATGGGATCAACCACTGCACCCCCAACAACTAATCAACGCCTTCCGCTCTGTTCCCTGGATTATTCAGCATCACTCTTGAATTGTAAATAAACACTCACCTTCGTTTCAACTTACCTTGTCCTGGTCTGCTTCTGGGTTCTGGCTTTGCAACTCGTGACATCATTAGTTACAGCAGTATACAGCATCATTAGTTACAGCAGTATACAGCATCATTAGTTACAGCAGTATACAGCATCATTAGTTACAGCAGTATACAGCATCATTAGTTACAGCAGTATACAGCATCATTGGTTACAGCAGTATAAAGCATCATTAGTTACAGCAGTATACAGCATCATTAGTTACAGCGGTATGCAGCATCATTAGTTACAGCGGTATACAGCATCATTAGTTACAGCGGTATACAGCATCATTAGTTACAACGGTATACAGCATTATTAGTTGCAGCAGTATCCAGCATCATTAGTTACAACGGTATACAGCATTATTAGTTGCAGCAGTATCCAGCATCATTAGTTGCAGCAGTATACAGCATCTTAAGTTACAGCATTATACAGCATCATTAGTTACAGCAGTATTGAGCATCATTAGTTACAGCAGTATAAAGCATCATTAGTTACAGCAGTATACAGCATCATTAGTTACAGCAGTATACAGCATCATTAGTTACAGCATCATTAGTTACAGCAGTATACAGCATCATTAGTTACAGCAGTATACAGCATCATTAGTTACAGCAGTATACAGCATCATTAGTTACAGCATCATTAGTTACAGCAGTATACAGCATCATTAGTTACAGCAAGCAGTATACAGCATCATTAGTTACAGCGGTATACAGCATCATTAGTTACAGCAGTATACAGCATCATTGGTTACAGCAGTATAAAGCATCATTAGTTACAGCAGTATACAGCATCATTAGTTACAGCGGTATATAGCATCATTAGTTACAGCGGTATATAGCATCATTAGTTACAGCAGTATACAGCATCATTAGTTACAGCAGTATACAGCATCATTAGTTACAGCGGTATATAGCATCATTAGTTACAGTGGTATAAAGCATCATTAGTTACAGCGGTATACAGCATCATTAGTTACAGCAGTATACAGCATCATTAGTTACAGCAGTATACAGCATCATTAGTTACAGCAGTATACAGCATCATTAGTTACAGCAGTATACAGCATCATTAGTTACAGCAGTATACAGCATCATTGGTTACAGCAGTATAAAGCATCATTAGTTACAGCATCATTAGTTACAGCGGTATATAGCATCATTAGTTACAGTGGTATAAAGCATCATTAGTTACAGCGGTATACAGCATCATTAGTTACAGCAGTATACAGCATCATTAGTTACAGCAGTATACAGCATCATCAGTTACAGCAGTATACAGCATCATTAGTTACAGCAGTATACAGCATCATTAGTTACAGCAGTATACATCATCATTAGTTACAGCATCATTAGTTACAGCAGTATACAGCATCATTAGTTACAGCGGTATACAGCATCATTAGTTACAGCAGTATACAGCATCATTAGTTACAGCAGTATACAGCATCATTAGTTACAGCAGTATACAGCATCATTAGTTACAGCAGTATACAGCATCATTAGTTACAGCAGTATACAGCATCATTAGTTACAGCAGTATACAGCATCATTAGTTACAGCATCAACAGCAGTATACAGCATCATTAGTTACAGCAGTATACAGCATCATTAGTTACAGCAGTATACAGGATCATTAGTTACAGCATCATTAGTTACAGCAGTATAAAGCATCAGTAGTTACAGCAGTATACAGCATCATTAGTTACAGCAGTATACAGCATCATTAGTTACAGCATCATTAGTTACAGCAGTATACAGCATCATTAGTTACAGCAGTATACAGCATCATTAGTTACAGCAGTATACAGCATCATTAGTTACAGCATCATTAGTTACAGCAGTATACAGCATCATTAGTTACAGCGGTATACAGCATCATTAGTTACAGCGGTATACAGCATCATTAGTTACAGCGGTATATAGCATCATTAGTTACAGTGGTACTGGGCACAATGACATCATCATCTGTCTCACTAGAAGGTATAGAACCTTCAGCTGGTTTAGACAGGAGTTCTACTCCAACACTGCGCTCCAATAACCCGTCATCTGCAGATGGAAAACATTTATATTACGCTAGATGCATCAACAATTAAGCAAGTCAAATAACGTGACACCTTAAACAGTGACATTTATTTATATTTATTTAACTAGGCAAGTCAGTTAAGAACAAATTCTTATTTACAATGACGGCCTACCAAAAGGCCTCCTCCGGGGACAGGGGGTAAAAAATAAAAATATAGGACAAAACACACATCACGACAAGAGAGACGCCACAACACTACATAAAGAGAGACGCCACAACACTACATAAAGAGAGATGCCACAACACTACATAAAGAGAGACCTAAGACAACACTACATAAAGAGAGACGCCACAACACTACATAAAGAGAGACACCACAACACTACATAAAGAGAGACACCACAACACTACATAAAGAGAGACACCACAACACTACATAAAGAGAGACACCACAACACTACATAAAGAGAGACCTAAGACAACACTACATAAAGAGAGACGCCACAACACTACATAAAGAGAGACGCCACAACACTACATAAAGAGAGACGCCACAACACTACATAAAGAGAGACCTAAGACAACACTACATAAAGAGAGACGCCACAACACTACATAAAGAGAGACACCACAACACTACATAAAGAGAGACACCACAACACTACATAAAGAGAGACCTAAGACAACACTACATAAAGAGAGACGCCACAACACTACATAAAGAGAGACGCCACAACACTACATAAAGAGAGATGCCACAACACTACATAAAGAGAGACGCCACAACACTACATAAAGAGAGATGCCACAACACTACATAAAGAGAGACGCCACAACACTACATAAAGAGAGACGCCACAACACTACATAAAGAGAGACACCACAACACTACATAAAGAGAGACGCCACAACACTACATAAAGAGAGACCTAAGACAACACTACATAAAGAGAGACCTAAGACAACACTACATAAAGAGAGACGCCACAACACTACATAAAGAGAGACGCCACAACACTACATAAAGAGAGACGCCACAACACTACATAAAGAGAGACGCCACAACACTACATAAAGAGAGACCTAAGACAACAACATAGCATGGCAGTAACACAACATGGCAGCAGCACAACATGGTAGCAGCACTAGACATGGTACAAACATTATTGGGCACAGACAACAGCACAAAGGGCAAGAAGGTAGAGACAACAATACATCACGCCAAGCAGCCACAACTGTCAGTAAGAGTGTCCATGATTGAGTCTTTGAATGAAGAGATGGAGATAAAACTGTCCAGTTTGAGTGTTTTTTGCAGCTCGTTCCAGTCGCTAGCTGCATTGAACTGAAAAGAGGAGCGACCCAGGGATGTGTGTGCTTTGGGGACCTTTAACAGAATGTGACTGGCAGAACGGGTGTTGCATGTGGAGGATGAGGGCTGCAGTAGGTATCTCAGATAGGGGGGAGTGAGGCCTAAGAGGGTTTTATAAATAAGCATCAACCAGTGGGTCTTGCGACGGGTATACAGAGATGACCAGTTTACAGAGGAGTATAGAGTGCAGTGATGTGTCCTATAAGGAGCATTGGTGGTAAATCTGATGGCCGTGAGAAGAGCGTGGGGCCTAGGATGGAGCCTTGGGGTACTACCTTGGTGACAGGCAGTGGCTGAGACAGCAGATGTTCTGACTTTATACACTGCACTCTTTGAGAGAGAGGTAGTTAGCAAACCAGGCCAAAGACCCCTCAGAGACACCAATACTCCTTAGCCGGCCAACAAGGATGGAACGGTCTACAGTATCAAAAGCTTTGGCCAAGTCAATAAAAATAGCAGCAAAACATTGCTTAGACTCAAGGGCAATGGTGACATCATTTAAGACCTTTAAGGTTGCAGTGACACATCCATAACCTGAGCGGAAACCAGATTGCATACCAGAGAGAATACTATAGACATTAAGAAAGCCAATCAGTTGATTATTGACAAGTTTTTCCAACACTTTTGATAAACAGGGCAAAATAGAAATTGGCCTATAACAGTTAGGGTCAGCTTGATCTCCCCCTTTAAATAAAGGACGCACCGTGGCTGCCTTCCAAGCAATGGGAACCTCCCCAGAGAGGAGAGGTTCAGACAACATGATTGAACAAAGGAGGAATGTTAAATTGATATCGGACTGTAACTTTTGAAAATGAGCTAAGCAGACTACTGCTGTATTATTTGTATGTTGGCGGAAGTCCCATTTTTCAGTCGAACGGAAGTGAAGGTCCGTAGACTAGAGATAAACATCTAGTTAACTTCGCCTGAACTCTGCAATCGACCATAAACACACGTTTCTACAATGAATCAGGAAACACCTATCCCACCCCTCCTCCCTCTCCCTCCAACCCTCCTCCCCCCTCCCCCTCTTGGGGTCCCCAGGTCGTGCCTCTCCTGGTAACTTACTGATGGGTCTGAAGAGGGTGTCTGTGCTGCTGGTCGACTGCAGGAAAACACCGGGACGGAGGGACAGCCCTAACCGTCGCTCTCTCAGTAGAAGGGGCTTATCATCTGGGGAGGCTAACCAACATCATGATGCTGACGAGGCAGAGAAGAGTCTCTCCAGATCAGAAGACCTCAAGAAACACCAGCAGAGACTTACAGGGAAGAAACCTCACCGCTGCTTTGACTGTGGAAAGAGTTTCACCTCTTCAGCAATACTTAAAACACACCAGAGAATACACACAGGAGAGAAGCCTTACAGCTGTGATCAATGTGGGAAGAGATTCACTCAGTCAGGACACCTGGCTGGACATAAGAGAATACACACAGGAGAGAAACCTTATAGCTGTGATCAATGTGGGAAGAGATTCACTCAGTCAGGACACCTGGCTGGACACAAGAGAATACACACAGGAGAGAAACCTTATAGCTGTGATCAATGTGGGAAGAGATTCACTCAGTCAGGACACCTGGCTGGACACAAGAGAATACACACAGGAGAGAAACCTTATAGCTGTGATCAATGTGGGAAGAGATTCACTCAGTCAGGACACCTGGCTGGACACAAGAGAATACACACAGGAGAGAAGCCTTTTGGTTGTGATCAGTGTGGGAAGAGATTCACTCAGTCAGGACACCTGGCTGGACACAAGAGAATACACACAGGAGAGAAACCTTATAGCTGTGATCAATGTGGGAAGAGATTCACTCAGTCAGGACACCTGGCTGGACACAAGAGAATACACACAGGAGAGAAACCTTATAGCTGTGATCAATGTGGGAAGAGATTCACTCAGTCAGGAAGCCTGGCTTTACACAAGAGAAAACACACAGGAGAGAATTCTTACCACTGCTCAGACTGTGGAATGAGCTCAACCACTTCAAACGGACTTCTAGTACACCAGAGAATTTTTTTTATTTTTTTATTTAACCAGGAAGGGCTCATTGAGATTTAAAATCTATTTTTCAAGAGCGTCCTGGCCAAGATAGGCAGCACCAAGTCATTACAAAAAATTACAGACAGACAACATGAAAAACTACAAGTAATCTAGTAAAAACCATTCATGAATTCACAAGAGTATAACAATATCAAAAACAGCAAATTAAAAACATTGACAGGTCAGGGAATCAGCCTCAAAATCCTTCATCAGAGATTTAAAAACACCAATCGGGACAAGTTCTTCCAGTTTAAAATTATTTTGTAAGGTGTTCCAAGACGATGGCGCAGAGTACATAAAAGACCTTTTACCAAATTCAGTTCTGACATTTGGAACAGTTAGCAGGATAAAGTCCAGTGAACGAAGAGAGTACCCACCATATTTCTGAACAATAAAAATGCCCAAATAAAAGGTAGTAAACCCAAAATGGCTTTGTAAATAAAAGTATACCAGTGACTGAGCCTACGAGTGACTAGAGAAGGCCAGCCAACCCTGGTATACAAAGTGCAGTGGTGCGTAAGGGTTTTGCAGTTTAAAATAAATCTCAAAGTACCATGGTAAAGAGTGTCAATTGATCTCAAACACTGAGAATACATACTGGAGAGAAGCCTTTTGGTTGTGATCAGTGTGGGAAGAGATTCACTCAGTCAGGAAGCCTGGTTGGACACATGAGAATACACACAGGAGAGAAGCCTTTTGGTTGTGATCAGTGTGGGAAGAGATTCACTCATTCAGGAAGCCTGGTTGGACACATGAGAATACACACAGGAGAGAAGCCTTTTGGTTGTGATCAGTGTGGGAAGATATTCACTCAGTCAGGACACCTGGCTTTACACAAGAGAATACACCACACTGTTGGGTAACCTTTCCACTGTTGGTAGCTCAATCCAGTTAATGGTAGACTAGTGAGAGAAAAGCCCTACAGTGTGAGTTTTGCCACCTCAAGCGTTCATAATGTGGCCTTCCTAAGTGTAATTTGATGTACTGTCAACAAGGGGTCCACCCTCTGAAAACTTTAACTATCCATTATTTCCAGATTTCTATTAATTGCAATGTGAGTGAAATAGTCTGTGTTTGAATGGTGTGGGCGTACGTACCCCAACAACAGAATGGTGTGGGTATTTCCCAACAACAGGATTGGTCAGCTCAGAGAAAGCAGTGCGGTAGCTCCTCCCCCTCTCTCTGCAAGTCTATCGTTAGGGTTAAGGCAAGGGTCCGTTTAACATGTTGACTAGTTGGGATGTGGTCAGAAAAGTCCCTTAAGTCGCTGCCGTCCCACAGTCTGTTGACAGATGCTACGATACCAGTTAAGTCTGTTAACCAGAGATGTTGGCAGGTAGATATCTTTGGTTTGTTTAGCGAGCAAGCTAGAGGGATCTGAAGACTGATAACAATGTCTGAGGACAATTCACCATCACCATGATCAACCCTGTCTACCATCCAACTCACCATGATCAACCCTGTCTACCAGCCAACTCACCATGATGAACCCTGTCTACCAGCCAACTCACCATGATGAACCCTGACTACCAGGCAACTCACCATCACCATGATCAACCCTGACTACCATCCAACTCACCATGATCAACCCTGTCTACCAGCCAACTCACCATGATGAACCCTGACTACCAGGCAACTCACCATCACCATGATCAACCCTGACTACCATCCAACTCACCATGATCAACCCTGACTACCAGGCAACTCACCATCACCATGATCAACCCTGTCTACCATCCAACTCACCGTGATGAACCCTGACTACCAGGCAACTCACCATCACCATGATCAACCCTGTCTACCATCCAACTCACCATGATGAACCCTGACTACCAGGCAACTCACCATCACCATGATCAACCCTGTCTACCATCCAACTCACCGTGATGAACCCTGACTACCAGGCAACTCACCATCACCATGATCAACCCTGTCTACCATCCAACTCACCATGATGAACCCTGACTACCAGGCAACTCACCATCACCATGATCAACCCTGTCTACCATCCAACTCACCATGATGAACCCTGACTACCAGGCAACTCACCATCACCATGATCAACCCTGTCTACCAGCCAACTCACCGTGATGAACCCTGACTACCAGGCAACTCACCATCACCATGATCAACCCTGTCTACCATCCAACTCACCGTGATGAACCCTGACTACCAGGCAACTCACCATCACCATGATCAACCCTGTCTACCATCCAACTCACCATGATGAACCCTGACTACCAGGCAACTCACCATCACCATGATCAACCCTGTCCACCATCGAACTCACCATGATCAACCCTGACTACCAGGCAACTCACCATGATCAACCCTGTCTACCATCCAACTCACCATGATCAACCCTGTCTACCATCCAACTCACCGTGATGAACCCTGTCTACCAGGCAACTCACCATGATCAACCCTGACTACCAGGCAACTCACCATCACCATGATCAACCCTGTCTACCATCCAACTCACCATGATCAACCCTGACTACCAGGCAACTCACCATCACCATAATCAACCCTGTCTACCATCCAACTCACCATGATGAACCCTGACTACCAGGCAACTAACCATCACCATAATCAACCCTGTCTACCATCCAACTCACCATGATGAACCCTGACTACCAGGCAACTCACCATCACCATAATCAACCCTGTCTACCATCCAACTCACCATGATCAACCCTGACTACCATCCAACTCACCATGATCAACCCTGTCTACCATCCAATTCACCATGATCAACCCTGTCTACCATCCAATTCACCATGATCAACCCTGTCTACCATCCAATTCACCAAGATGAACCCTGTCTACCATCCAATTCACCATGATCAACCCCATCTACCAGCCAACTCAGCATCACCATGATCAACCCCATCTACCAGCCAACTCAGCATCACCATGATCAACCCCGTCTACCATCCAGCTCACCATATTTTGAAATGACATGATATTATTTGGCAGAATGAACACAGTATAGTGAATATTTTCCCAAACTGCGTTACCCACTCAAGTCAGCAGATGACGATGTGAGACTTTCAAGAGCTTTTTCAACAACAACACAGACTCATCAGCCTCCTCGGTAGCTTGCTAGCAAACATAGAAACCAAAACATCGGCGCTCTTTTGACCATTTAATGTACAGTCGTGGTCAGGGGTTTTGAGAATGACACAAGTATTGGTCTTCACGAAGTCTGCTGCTTCAGTGTTTTTAGATATTTTTCTCAGCTGTTACTATGGTATACTGAAGTATAATTACAAGCATTCCATAAGTGTCAAAGGCTTTTATTGACAATTACATTAAGTTTATGCAAAGAGTCAATATTTGCAGTGTTGACCCTTCAATTTCAAGACCTCTGCAATGGCATGCTGTCAATTAACTTCTGGGCCACATCGGGCGGCAGGTAGCTTACTGGTTAAGAGCGTTGTGCCAGTAACCGAAAGGTCGCTGGTTCTAATCCCCGAGCCGACTAGGTGAAAAATCTGTCGATGTGCCCTTGAGCAAGGCACTTAACCCTAATTGCTCCTGTAAGTCGCTCTGGATAAGAGCGTCTGCTAAATGACTAAAATGTAAGTGTATCACTGTAAATTAGACGGAACTTGACATTTTTTAATAATAATAGTTCAACATTTGCTTTATGAGTAGTGCGTGACCCTAGCGTGGCAACACATACTGTACATTCTAAGTGATTTCAAATGGGTCTTTCTCTATTCTGAATGTTTTATACTGTTCAATTCAAACCAAAATCATTTTTCATCAATGTCTGCATTTCCTGCACTCATTTGAGATCATTTCCACACTGCCACGTAAGGCTGCACGATATGGCCAAACAATCTAGGCCTTATTTTTAACCAAATGTTGAAATTGCGATTTGACTTGTGATTTAGAGCAAAACACTTGGGTGAACTGTTGGAATCATGGAAATATAATGATTATTCTAATTCTATAGTCAGAATATAATAGTGGGCACTTTGAATACAGCGTTGACATGACAACCAATGAAAATGCCAGGGAGGAGTTATTGTGCCAGGGTAGGAACCAAAGTGTTGATAAGTGTTTCCTAGGGGACTCTCTAATCTTTGGCTACATTGAATGTTCTCTCTTAGCTACTTCATGTAGCCAACATATTCTTGCTTTGTGTTTGCCTCTTTGATTTAGAAGATACTGTGCAGATGTAGTTCTACACCATCCCTGGTATTATCTGGCTGTATAGCTGGTTACATTGGCTCTGACTCAGTACATGTATTGGCTAGTTAGCGATTAGCATTAGCGGCTAACAAGATTTAGGCACAACTTACTAAGAAAAGACAAACTAGCTGTTTACAGATGTAAGAACCACAAACAAGAAGTCCAATTATAGAACGCTAGTGGATTTATATTAAGAAGCAAAGTGAAAACAACATTGTTGTCATCAACATTATTTCATGTGCTGCATTGACCATGTAGAGTCTCATGGTAGATGAAACAACACATGTGCTGCATTGACCATGCAGAGACTGAACGCAAAAGTCTCATGCTAGAGAGTTTCAAGCAGACCACCATAGTCCCTGTGCCCAAGGACTCTAAGATAACCTGCCTAAATGACTACCGACCCGTAGCACTGACGTCTGTAGCCATGAAGTGCTTTGAAAGGCTGGTCATGGCTCACATCAACACCATTATCCCAGAAACCCTAGACCCACTCCAATTTGCATACCGCCCCAACAGATCCACAGATGATGCAATCTCTATTGCACTCCACACTGCCCTTTCCCACCTGGACAAGAGGAACACCTACGTGAGAATGCTATTCATTGAATTCAGCTCAGCGTTCAACACCATAGTGCCCTCAAAGCTCATCACTAAGCTAAGGATCCTGGGACTAAACACCTTCCTCTGCAACTGGATCCTGGACTTCCTGACGGGCCACCCCCAGGTGGTAAGGGTAGGTAACAACACATCTGCCACACTGATCCTCAACACGGGGGCCCCTCAGGGGTGCGTGCTCAGTCCCCTCCTGTACTCCCTGTTCACCCATGACTGCATGGCCAGGCACGACTCCAACACCATCATTAAGTTTGCCGATGACACAACAGTGGTAGGCCTGATCACCGACAACGATGAGACAGCCTATAGGGAGGAGGTCAGAGACCTGGCCGTGTGGTGCCAGGATAACAACCTCTCCCTCAACGTGACCAAGACAAAGGAGATGATTATGGACTACAGGAAAAAAAAGAGGACTGAGCACGCCCCCATTCTCATCGACGGGGCTGTAGTGGAACAGGTTGAGAGCTTCAAGTTCCTTGGTGTCCACATCACCAACAAACTATCATGGTCCAAACACACCAAGACAGTCGTGAAGAGGGCACGACAAAGCCTATTCCCCCTCAGGAGACTGAAAAGATTTGGCATGGGTCCTCAGATCCTCAAAGAATTCTACAGCTGCACCATCGAGAGCATCCTGACTGGCTGCATCACCGCCTGGTATGGCAACTGCTTGGCCTCCAACCGCAAGGCACTACAGAGGGTAGTGCGTATGGCCCAGTACATCACTGGGGCCAAGCTTCCTGCCATCCAGGACCTCTATACTAGGCGGTGTCAAAGGAAGGCCCTCAAAATTGTCAAAGACTCCAGCCACCCTAGTCATAGACTGTTCTCTCTGCTACCGCACGGCAAGCGGTACCCGAGTGCCAAGTCTAGGTCCAAAAGACTTCTCAACAGCTTCTACCCCCAAGCCATAAGACTCCTGAACAGCTAATCATGCCTACCCGGACTATTTGCACTGCCCCCCCACCCCTTCTTTTTATGCTGCTACTCTGTTAATTATTTATGCATAGTCACTTTAACTCTACCCACATGTACATATTACTTCAACTACCTCAACTAGCCGGTGACCCCGCACATTGACTCTGCACCGGTACCCCCCTGTATATATAGCCTCCCTACTGTCACTTTATTTTACTTCTGCTCTTTTTTTCTCAACACTTTTCTTGTTGTTTTATTCTACTTTTTTATTAAAAATAAATGCACTGTTGGTTAAGGGCTGTAAGTAAGCATTTCACTGTAATGTCTGCACCTGTTGTATTCGGCGGATGTGGCCAATACAATTTGATTTGATTTTAACAACAAATGTGCACCTTGAGTGACAGGGGGCGGGGCGAGGTCTGTGTGGAAGCTGCATGGAGAGAGATGACTCAAGTAGCTAAGTAAACTATAAAAATGGATGTTACCCACAGCGTATCACATTTAACAAACCAAACATTCAAATACCGTTCTAGAAGGTAAAGTAAAAACCCAAACCGGTCCGTGCATCAATACCGGTATATGGTAAAATACGGTATACCGCCCAGCCCCATACTGTGGAGCCCCGAGCACCCGCCAACATGGCTGGTAAAACAGACAACTTAGTATTGCCTAAATCTACTCACATTTGGCAGGTGTTAATTTTAGGCCCTGATCCTGGTGGTAACAGAACATGGTTCATATGAACAGAATCAGATCTAATCCAAAAGGAGTCATTTCAAGAGAAATGTAGGAAACCAAAGCATTGCCAGATGAGTGACTGGATCTTACAGCAAAGCTTCACCATGTTTAAAAACATCAACTACAGTACTGACCTGCGCCGCTCCTCTCTCCATTTAGAGATCTCCTCTTCAGTGTCCAGCTGGATTCTCTTTGCTCCTGGGGCATGGTTCTATAGGAGATGGTGCAGGAGGAGTTAGGGTAATGTATGTTTTATACAGGAGGAGTTAGGTGGAGGAGTCAGGGTAATGTATGTTTCTATACAGGAGGAGTTAGGTTAATGTATGTTTTATACAGGAGGAGTCAGGTTAATGTATGTTTCTATACAGGAGGAGTCAGGGTAATGTATGTTTCTATACAGGAGGAGTTAGGTTAATGTATGTTTTATACAGGAGGAAGAGGGGGGTCTATGGTCTAGGTTCATTATGACTATACAGATGAAGAGGGGGTCTATGGTCTAGGTTCATTATGACTCTGTACAGATGAAGAGGGGGTCTATGGTCTAGGTTCATTATGACTCTACACAGATGAAGAGGGGGTCTATGGTCTAGGTTCATTATGACTCTATACAGATGAAGAGGGGGTCTATGGTCTAGGTTCATTATGACTCTATACAGATGAAGAGGGGGTCTATGGTCTAGGTTCATTATGACTCTATACAGATGAAGAGGGGGTCTATGGTCTAGGTTCATTATGACTCTATACAGATGAAGAGGGGGTCTATGGTCTAGGTTCATTATGACTCTATACAGATGAAGAGGGGGGTCTATGGTCTAGGTTCATTATGACTCTATACAGATGAAGAGGGGGTCTATGGTCTAGGTTCATTATGACTCTATACAGATGAAGAGGGGGTCTATGGTCTAGGTTCATTATGACTACACAGATGAAGAGGGGGTCTATGGTCTAGGTTCATTATGACTCTATACAGATGAAGAGGGAGTCTATGGTCTAGGTTCATTATGACTCTATACAGATGAAGAGGGGGGTCTATGGTCTAGGTTCATTATGACTCTATACAGATGAAGAGGGGGGTCTATGGTCTAGGTTCATTATGACTCTATACAGATGAAGAGGGGGTCTATGGTCTAGGTTCATTATGACTCTATACAGATGAAGAGGGGGTCTATGGTCTAGGTTCATTATGACTCTATACAGATGAAGAGGGGGTCAGGTTAGGGTTAATGGGGGTTGGGGTTAATGGGGGTTAGGGTTAATGGGGGTTACTACTTACATTCTTCCAGTGAATGTTGACCAGCTTCTCATGAGCAGTGAAGCTGCAGTCTTCAACCGAGCACTAGAGGGTTAGGGTTAGGCTTTACCTGTTTAACTAACAGAAGGCTTTACCTGTTTAACTAACAGAAGGCTTTACCTGTTTAACTAACATAAGGCTTTACCTGTTTAACTAACAGAAGGCTTTACCTGTTTAACTAACAGAAGGCTTTGCCTGTTTAACTAACAGAAGGCTTTACCTGTTTAACTAACAGAAGGCTTTACCTGTTTAACTAACAGAAGGCTTTACCTGTTTAACTAACAGAAGGCTTTACCTGTTTAACTAACAGAAGGCTTTACCTGTTTAACTAACAGAAGGCTTTGCCTGTTTAACTAACAGAAGGCTTTACCTGTTTAACTAACAGAAGGCTTTACCTGTTTAACTAACAGAAGGCTTTACCTGTTTAACTAACAAGAAGGCTTTACCTGTTTAACTAACAGAAGGCTTTACCTGTTTAACTAACAGAAGGCTTTACCTGTTTAACTAACAGAAGGCTTTGCCTGTTTAACTAACAGAAGGCTTTACTTGTTTAACTAACAGAAGGCTTTGCCTGTTTAACTAACAGAAGGCTTTACCTGTTTAACTAACAGAAGGCTTTGCCTGTTTAACTAACAGAAGGCTTTGCCTGTTTAACTAACAGAAGGCTTTACCTGTTTAACTAACAGAAGGCTTTACCTGTTTAACTAACAGAAGGCTTTACCTGTTTAACTAAACGAAGGCTTTACCTGTTTAACTAACAAGAAGGCTTTACCAGTTTAACTAACAGAAGGCTTTACCTGTTTAACTAACAGAAGGCTTTACCTGTTTAACTAACAGAAGGCTTTGCCTGTTTAACTAACAGAAGGCTTTACCTGTTTAACTAACAGAAGGCTTAGCCTGTTTAACTAACAGAAGGCTTTACCTGTTTAACTAACAGAAGGCTTTGCCTGTTTAACTAACAGAAGGCTTTACCTGTTTAACTAACAGAAGGCTTTACCTGTTTAACTAACAGAAGGCTTTACCTGTTTAACTAACAGAAGGCTTTACCTGTTTAACTAACAGAAGGCTTTACCTGTTTAACTAACAGAAGGCTTTACCTGTTTAACTAACAGAAGGCTTTACCTGTTTAACTAACAGAAGGCTTTACCTGTTTAACTAACAGAAGGCTTTACCTGTTTAACTAACAGAAGGCTTTACCTGTTTAACTAACAGAAGGCTTTACCTGTTTAACTAACAGAAGGCTTTACCTGTTTAACTAACAGAAGGCTTTACCTGTTTAACTAACAGAAGGCTTTACCTGTTTAACTAACAGAAGGCTTTACCTGTTTAACTAACAGAAGGCTTTACCTGTTTAACTAACAGAAGGCTTTACCTGTTTAACTAACAGAAGGCTTTACCTGTTTAACTAACAGAAGGCTTTGCCTGTTTAACTAAAGGTAAGCTAACAATGCTTTGCCTGTGGAAGAGAGATTGACTTCATCACTAATTGTATTTGTAAGAAATGTTGGCAAGCTGAATGCACCGAGCTGTCTGTTTAAACTACTAGCACACAGCTTGGACACCCATGCATACCCCACAAGACATGCCACCAGAGGTCTCTTCACAGTCCCCAAGTACAGAACAGACTATGGGAGGCGCACAGTACTACATAGAGCCATGACTACATGGAACTCTATTCCACATCAGGTAACTGATGCAAGCAGTAGAATCAGATTTTAAAAAACAGATAGAAATACACCTTATGGAACAGCGGAGACTGTGAAGAGGCACAGACACACAGACAGACACGCACTCTACACACACGTACACATGGATGATGTATTGTAAATATGTGATAGTGGAGTAGTGGCCTGAGGGAACACACTAAATGTATTGGGTAAAGTGTTATGAAATGTAATGTCATGTAATATTTGAAATTATAACTGCCTTAATGTTGCTGGACCCCAGGAAGAGTAGCTGCTGCCTTGGTAGGAACTAATGGGGATCCATAATAAACCCCAGGAAGAGTAGCTGCTGCCTTGGCAGGAACTAATGGAGATCCATAATAAACCCCAGGAAGAGTAGCTGCTGCCTTGGCAGGAACTAATGGGGATCCATAATAAACCCCAGGAAGAGTAGCTGCTGCCTTGGCAGGAACTAATGGAGATCCATAATAAACCCCAGGAAGAGTAGCTGCTGCCTTGGCAGGAACTAATGGGGATCCATAATAAACCCCAGGAAGAGTAGCTGCTGCCTTGGCAGGAACTAATGGGGATCCATAATAAACCCCAGGAAGAGTAGCTGCTGCCTTGGCAGGAACTAATGGGGATCCATAATAAACCCCAGGAAGAGTAGCTGCTGCCTTGGCAGGAACTAATGGGGATCCATAATAAACCCCAGGAAGAGTAGCTGCTGCCTTGGCAGGAACTAATGGGGATCCTAATAAACCCCAGGAAGAGTAGCTGCTGCCTTGGTAGGAACTAATGGGGATCCTAATAAACCCCAGGAAGAGTAGCTGCTGCCTTGGCAGGAACTAATGGGGATCCATAATAAACCCCAGGAAGAGTAGCTGCTGCCTTGGCAGGAACTAATGGGGATCCATAATAAACCCCAGGAAGAGTAGCTGCTGCCTTGGCAGGAACTAATGGGGATCCTAATAAACCCCAGGAAGAGTAGCTGCTGCCTTGGTAGGAACTAATGGGGATCCTAATAAACCCCAGGAAGAGTAGCTGCTGCCTTGGCAGGAACTAATGGGGATCCATAATAAACCCCAGGAAGAGTAGCTGCTGCCTTGGCAGGAACTAATGGGGATCCATAATAAACCCCAGGAAGAGTAGCTGCTGCCTTGGCAGGAACTAATGGGGATCCTTAATAAACCCCAGGAAGAGTAGCTGCTGCCTTGGCAGGAACTAATGGGGATCCATAATAAACCCCAGGAAGAGTAGCTGCTGCCTTGGCAGGAACTAATGGGGATCCATAAGAAACCCCAGGAAGAGTAGCTGCTGCCTTGGCAGGAACTAATGGGGATCCATAATAAACCCCAGGAAGAGTAGCTGCTGCCTTAGCAGGAACTAATGGGAATCCTTAATAAATAATAAATAAATAAATACAAATAAAGGTTCTGTCCTACTAAAGGTAGACCAACACAATGCTTTGCCTGTTTTACTAAAGGTAGACTAACACAATGCTTTGCCTGTTTTACTAAAGGTAGACCAACACAATGCTTTGCCTGTTTTACTAAAGGTAGACCAACACAATGCTTTGCCTGTCCTACTAAAGGTAGACCAACACAATGCTTTGCCTGTTTTACTAAAGGTAGACCAACACAATGCTTTGCCTGTTTTACTAAAGGTAGACTAACACAATGCTTTGCCTGTTTTACTAAAGGTAGACCAACACAATGCTTTGCCTGTTTTACTAAAGGTAGACTAACACAATGCTTTGCCTGTTTTACTAAAGGTAGACCAACACAATGCTTTGCCTGTTTTACTAAAGGTAGACCAACACAAGGCTTTGCCTGTTTTACTAAAGGTAGACTAACACAATGCTTTGCCTGTTTTACTAAAGGTAGACTAACACAATGCTTTGCCTGTTTTACAAAAGGTAGACTAACACAATGCTTTGCCTGTTTTACTAAAGGTAGACTAACACAATGCTTTGCCTGTCCTACTAAAGGTAGACCAACACAATGATTTGCCTGTTTTACTAAAGGTAGACCAACACAATGCTTTGCCTGTTTTACTAAAGGTAGACCAACACAATGCTTTGCCTGTCCTACTAAAGGTAGACCAACACAATGCTTTGCCTGTTTTACTAAAGGTAGACTAACACAATGCTTTGCCTGTTTTACTAAAGGTAGACTAACACAATGCTTTGCCTGTTTTACTAAAGGTAGACTAACACAATGCTTTGCCTGTTTTACTAAAGGTAGACCAACACAATGCTTTGCCTGTTTTACTAAAGGTAGACCAACACAATGCTTTGCCTGTTTTACTAAAGGTAGACCAACACAATGCTTTGCCTGTTTTACTAAAGGTAGACCAACACAATGCTTTGCCTGTTTTAATAAAGGTAGACCAACACAATGCTTTGCCTGTTTTACTAAAAGGTAGACCAACACAATGCTTTGCCTGTTTTACTAAAGGTAGACCAACACAATGCTTTGCCTGTTTTACTAAAGGTAGACCAACACAATGCTTTGCCTGTTTTACTAAAGGTAGACTAACACAATGCTTTGCCTGTTTTACTAAAGGTAGACTAACACAATGCTTTGCCTGTTTTACTAAAGGTAGACCAACACAATGCTTTGCCTGTTTTACTAAAGGTAGACCAACACAATGCTTTGCCTGTTTTACTAAAGGTAGACTAAAACAATGCTTTGCCTGTTTTACTAAAGGTAGACCAACACAATGCTTTGCCTGTTTTACTAAAGGTAGACCAACACAATGCTTTGCCTGTTTTACTAAAGGTAGACTAACACAATGCTTTGCCTGTTTTACTAAAGGTAGACTAAAACAATGCTTTGCCTGTTTTACTAAAGGTAGACCAACACAATGCTTTGCCTGTTTTACTAAAGGTAGCCTAACACAATGCTTTGCCTGTTTTACTAAAAGGTAGACTAACACAATGCTTTGCCTGTTTTACTAAAGGTAGACCAACACAATGCTTTGCCTGTTTTACTAAAGGTAGCCTAACACAATGCTTTGCCTGTTTTACTAAAAGGTAGACCAACACAATGCTTTGCCTGTTTTACTAAAAGGTAGACTAACACAATGCTTTGCCTGTTTTACTAAAGGTAGACTAACACAATGCTTTGCCTGTTTTACTAAAGGTAGACCAACACAATGCTTTGCCTGTTTTACTAAAGGTAGCCTGTACCCTAACCCTAACGGTAGACTAACAATGGAAACTTGGAACCCTGATGACCTAGTATGATGTCATCACATTCAGTTCATCACCTCAGAATCATTGGATCATGAGAATGTTACCTTGACATGTTGAGAGACGTGTTCGTCGTACTTGTCTTGGTTTTTGAAGCCTCTTTTATTTTTCTGCTGGAAACAAAAACATTTGAACCATTACAGTCAAATCAGTCTCCCAATTGGAGTGTTACACTGTAAGACAGGGCTGGACAACTGATGGGAGCGGGGGCCACAAAGAAACACAACTCATCATGAGGGGCTATAGAGGGTCTGTGTAGCTACATCCATACACCCCCACACACCTTGCGAGCAAAACATTTTAGCGGCCCCCTCATGACAGGAGAAAAAAAATTACATTTTAAAGTTCATTTCCTGCAATTCTGCACATTTTGCCCTGGGGCGGAGAGAATTCTGCAATTTTTCACTAATTTCATGCAATTCTATTCATTTTGCGATAGGGTGGAGGCGAATGCTTGCAGTTTTTAATATGATAACTGATGATCAATGGGCCCCACCCTGGTCGGAAATTCAACCATGCTTACTACAAGTTTAAATAGCTGGCCGCTAGACTGACCATGTAGCTGACATGGCCTAATTGAGTGATGCTTATGCACATGGCCTAATTGAGTGATGCTTATGCACATGGCCTAATTGAGTGACGCTTATGCACATGGCCTAATTGAGTGACGCTTATGCACATGGCCTAATTGAGTGACGCTTATGCACATGGCCTAATTGAGTGACGCTTATGCACATGGCCTAATTGAGTGATGCTTATGCACATGGCCTAATTGAGTGATGCTTATGCACATGGCCTAATTGAGTGATGCTTATGCACATGGGCTAATTGATGCTTTTGCACAACCACATTCATTTTACAAGCAGGCCGCCAGTTGCCCCTCCATCCCTGATCTAAGAGAAAAGACCTTCCATCTTCATGATTATTATTATTATTATTTGGGGGTTGCTTATATCTGTCCTGTCACAGTGTGTAATGGACTGTGTCTTTCTGCACATCCCAGCGCCCCCTGAGAGACCTGCAGGGAGTCGCCATTTTAGAGTGCCCTTGGGGCAATTAGGGTTTAACCTCGAGGCTACAGTGAGGATAAAAAGTATTTGATCCCCTGCTGATTTTGTACGTTTGCCCACTGACAAAGACATGATCAGTCTATAATTTTATTGGTAGGTTTATTTGAACAGTGAGAGACAGAATAACAACAACAAAATTCAGAAAAACGCATGTCAAAAATGTTATAAATTGATTCGCATTTTAATGAGGGAAATAAGTATTTGACCCCCTCTCAATCAGAAAGACTCCTGGCTCCCAGGTGTCTTTTATACAGTTAACGAGCTGAGATTAGGAGCACACTCTTAAAGGGAGTGCTCCTAATCTCAGTTTGTTACCTGTATAAAAGACACCTGTCCACAGAAGCAATCAATCAATCAGATTCCAAACTCTCCTCCATGGCCAAGACCAAAGAGCTCTGCAAAGATGTCAGGGACAAGATTGTAGACCTATACAAGGCTGGAATGGGCTACAAGACCATCGCCAAGCAGCTTGGTGAGACGGTGACAACAGTTGGTGCGATTATTCACAAATGGAAGAAACACAAAAGACCTGTCAATCTCCCTCGGCCTGGGGCTCCATGCAGGATCTCACCTCGTGGAGTTGCAATGATCATGAGAACGGTGAGGAATCAGGCCAGAACTACACAGGAGGATCTTGTCAATGATCTCAAGGCAGCTGGGACCATAGTCACCAAGAAAACAATTGGTAACCCACTACGCCGTGAAGGACTGAAATCCTGTAGCGCCCGCAAGGTCCCCCTGCTCAAGAAAGCACATATACAGGCCCGTCTGAAGTTTGCCAATGAACATCTGAATGATTCAGAGGAGAACTGGGTAAAAGTGTTGTGTTCAGATGAGACCAAAATCGAGCTCTTTGGCATCAACTCAACTCACCGTGTTTGGAGGAGGAGGAATGCTGCCTATGACCCCAAGAACACCATCCCCGCCGTCAAACATGGAGGTGGAAACATTATGCTTTGGGGGTGTTTTTCTGCTAAGGGGACAGGACAACTTCACCGCATCAATGGGACGATGGACGGGGACACCTACCATCAAATCTTGAGTGAGAACCTCCTTCCCTCAGCCAGGGCATTGAAAATGGGTCGTGGATGGGTATTCCAGCCTGACAACGACCCAAAACACACGGCCAAGGCAACAAAGGAGTGGCTCAAGAAGAAGCACATTAAGGTCCTGGAGTGGCCTAGCCAGTCTCCAGACCTTAATCCCATAGAAAATCTGTGGAGGGAGCTGAAGGTTCGAGTTGCCAAACATCAGGCTCGAAACCTTAATGACTTGGAGAAGATCTGCAAAGAGGAGTGGGACAAAATCCCTCCTGAGATGTGTGCAAACCTGGTGGCCAACTACAAGAAACATCTGACCTCTGATTGCCAACAAGGGTTTTGCCACCAAGTACTAAGTCATGTTTTGCAGAGGGGTCAAATACTTATTTCCCTCATTAAAATGCAAATCAATGTATAACATTTTTTACATGCATTTTTCTGGATTTTTGTTGTTATTCAGTCTCTCACTGTTCAAATAAACATACACATTTAAAATGATAGACTGATCATGTCTTTGTCAGTGGGCAAATGTACAAAATCAGCAGGGGATCAATTACTTTTTTCCCCTCACTGTACCTGCCGCCCCATCTTCCTGTTTATGTTGTATGTACAGGTAACTGCCCAAATAAAGGAAACAGCAACATACAATGTCTTAAAGGGAAATGTCACCACTTCATATTCATCATCTGCAGCAACACCCCAACATGTGAAAATTGAGCATTTCTATGTTTTGTAGTAAAACAGAGGAAGATAAGTGTTTCCAATGACATCATCATTAATAGACAATTAGTAGGCAAGGCCTCATAATTGGTTAAAATCAAAACGATGTACACCGATGTCGTCATTGGAAACACCCATCTTCCTCAATCTGTTTTACTAAAAAAACATAGAAAACGCACCATTTTCTCATTGTTGGTGTTGGGGTGGTGCTGGAGATGATGAATATGAAGTAACATTTTTCCATTCCCTTTAATTGGGCGTTGGGCCACCAGCGGCCAGAACTGCTTCAAGGCACCTTGGGACAGATTCTACAAGTGTCTGGAACTCTGTTGGAGGGAGGCGACACCATTGTTCCATGAGAAACTCCATAGTTTGGTGTTTTGTTGATGGAAAACAAAATGGATGTGGGTACGAAGACCCACGAGCCACTGGGACTGCCCTCTAAGCTCATCACTAAGCTAAGGATCCTGGGACCTCCACCTCCCTAGTGCCTACAGCCCAGTACATCACTGGGGCAAAGCTTCCTGCCATCCAGGACCTCTATACCAGGCGGTGTCAGAGGAAGGCCCTCAAAATTGTCAAAGACTCCAGCCACCCTAGTCATAGACTGTTCTCTCTGCTACCGCACGGCAAGCGGTACTGGAGTGCCAAGTCTAGGTCCAAAAGACTTCTCAACAGCTTCTACCCCCAAGCCATAAGACTCATGAACAGCTAATCATGGCTACCCGGACTATTTGCACTGCCCCCCCACCCCATCCTTTTTACGCTGCTGCTACTCTGTTAAGTATTTATGCATAGTCACTTTAACTCTACCCACATGTACATATTACCTCAACTACCTCAACTAGCCGGTGCCCCCGCACATTGACTCTGCAACGGTACCCCCCTGTATATATAGCCTCCCTACTGTTATTTTATTTTACTGTATATATAGCCTCCCTACTGTCACTTTATTTTACTTCTGCTCTTTTTTTCTCAACACTTTTTGTTGTTGTTGTTTTATTCTTACTTTTTTTTTTGTTTAAAATAAATGCACTGTTGGTTAAGGGCTGTAAGTAAGCATTTCACTGTAATGTCTGCACCTGTTGTATTCGGCGCATGTGACCAATAAAATTTGATTTGATTTGATTTGACCCTCATGATGACTTCCTTTTTTTGTGGCTGCCATCCCCATCAAAGTTGCCCATGTTTTGATGAAGGTGTAGAAGGGGAGGAGACTAAGGGGAGGAGACTAAGAGGAGACTAAGGGAGGAGACTAAGGGAAGACTAAGGGGAGGAGACTAAGGGGAGAGACTAAGGGGAGAGAGACTAAGGGAGGAGACTAAGGGAGGAGACTAAGGAGACAGGTTAAATAAGGATTTTTAAGCCTTGAGACATGGATTGTGTATGTGTGCCATTCAGAGGGTGAATGGGCAAGACAAAATATTTAACTGTAGTTGAACGAGGTATGGTAGTCGGTGCCAGGCTTATGTCAAGAACTGCAACGCTGCTGGGTTTTTCACGCTCAACAGTTTCCTGTGTGTATCAAGAATTGTCCACCACCCAAAGAACATCCATCCAACTTGACAACTGTGGGAAGCATTGAGTCAGCATGGGCCAGCATCCCTGTGGAACGCTTTCGACACCTTGTAGAGTCCATGCCCTGACAAATTGAGGCTGTTCTGAGGGCAAAGAGGGGGTGCAATTCAATATTAGAAAGGAGTTGTTAATGTTTTGTACACTCAGTGTTTCCATTACTTTGGCAGTTACCTGTAGATATATCAGAGACCTGGCTTTTAGTTTGATAGTGGATTTACTACCTTTTTCCACTGGTTGTTGGGAGGACCATAGTCCTGCCTTCCGCTTCCATGTCCACGATGGAAGTTCCGGCCTGTGGGTCAACGGTCAATACCACAATATTATGACATGTAGCCTACAGCTGGGTTCAGTTCAGTCATCACCAATCTGACACTTCTGTTCTGATAATGATGCAGGAGAAGTGCTTTCAAGTCAAGTTTAGTCAGACCTAGCCCTGAACCAGCATCTCCTCTGCCCAGATACTGGTTCAACCTAGCCAAAATTATAGACCTACATTATACTGGGCCACGCTTAGTCGGCCCTACCCCACTAAATTGCGTCATGGGAGTTTCCTTCAACAGACCTGACAGTAACAGTAGTCCACCAGGGGCTCTCAGCCAGGCCGCTACTAGTACCAGAACTCTCCTTGTTAGTATTAGTATAGTACTCACCATATGAGCCTCTGGGTCGACCGGGTTCGGGGCCGCCGTTCCAGTGTTCTCCCTGGCCGTTGTAGCTCCACGGCTCGGATGGCGGCTCGTACCAGTTCCACATACTGGGCTGGGAGTTGCTAGGAGGTGGATGGAACGTTGGCGGTCTTACCATCGAACCTGGAGGAGAGCCAAAGTTCGGCGGAGGGTAGCTTCCAAAATCATTCATGATGTAGGTGGCGCCTCTTCTTCAACGTTGTGTCGGTTCAATTCGTTTGTATAAATGTTTGTCTAGCTACGACCACGGAGGTATAATAATAACAGCTACGACACGTGTATTTTTCTGCTCGAGTTGCCGCGTTCACGTGTTAGTCGGAACTAGAAAACTCTGAAATGTCCGACTTTATATGTAAGTGCTGGTTGTAGTTATATACACGTGCCGCTTTCAATCAGTCATCAAGTCGGACATTTCTGAATTTCCTACTTCCAACTAGAACGTGAACGCGACAAGTTTAGATGCGCAAAGCGTGTTCGCCAGACTGAACGTCATATCCGTTAGTTTACACCAACCAAAAACAATTCAATAATATCATTATTTGAAGTAACAACGATTTAGGCACAATGAAAATGTACCATAATTCATGTAGTTTATGAAAACTAACTCATGTAGAATTATATCTGCCCTATGTACATAGTCATTGAACACTGGTCACTTTAATAAGGTTCACATACTGTTTTACCCACTTAATATGTATATACAGTGGGGGAAAAAAGTATTTAGTCAGCCACCAATTGTGCAAGTTCTCCCACTAAAAAAGATGAGAGAGGCCTGTAATTTTCATCATAGGAACACGTCAACTATGACAGACAAATTGAGAAAAAAAATCCAGAAAATCACATTGTAGGATTTTTAATGCATTTATTTGCAAATTATGGTGGAAAATAAGTATTTGGTCACCTACAAACAAGCAAGATTTCTGGCTCTCACAGACCTGTAACTTCTTCTTTAAGAGGCTCCTCTGTCCTCCACTCGTTACCTGTATTAATGGCACCTGTTTGAACTTGTTATCAGTATAAAAGACACCTGTCCACAACCTCAAACAGTCACACTCCAAACTCCACTATGGCCAAGACCAAAGAGCCGTCAAAGGACACCAGAAACAAAATTGTAGACCTGCACCAGGCTGGGAAGACTGAATCTGCAATAGGTAAGCAGCTTGGTTTGAAGAAATCAACTGTGGGAGCAATTATTAGGAAATGGAAGACATACAAGACCACTGATAATCTCCCTCGATCTGGGGCTCCACGCAAGATCTCACCCCGTGGGGTTAAAATGATCACAAGAACGGTGAGCAAAAATCCCAGAACCACACAGGGGGACCTAGTGAATGACCTGCAGAGAGCTGGGACCAAAGTAACAAGGCCTACCATCAGTAACACACTACGCCGCCAGAGACTCAAATCCTGCAGTGCCAGACGTGTCCCCCTGCTAAAGCCAGTACATGTCCAGGCCCGTCTGAAGTTTGCTAGAGTGCATTTGGATGATCCAGAAGAGGATTGGGAGAATGTCATATGGTCAGATGAAACCAAAATATAACTTTTTGGTAAAAACTCAACTCGTCGTGTTTGGAGGACAAAGAATGCTGAGTTGCATCCAAAGAACACCATACCTACTGTGAAGCATGGGGGTGGCAACATCATGCTTTGGGGCTGTTTTTCTGCAAAGGGACCAGGACGACTGATCCGTGTAAAGGAAAGAATGAATGGGGCCATGTATCGTGAGATTTTGAGTGAAAACCTCCTTCCATCAGCAAGGGCATTGAAGATTAAATGTGGCTGGGTCTTTCAGCATGACAATGATCCCAAACACACCGCCCGGGCAACGAAGGAGTGGCTTCGTAAGAAGCATTTCAAGGTCCTGGCGTGGCCTAGCCAGTCTTCAGATCTCAACCCCATAGAAAATCTTTGGAGGGAGTTGAAAGTCTGTATTGCCCAGCGACAGCCCCAAAACATCACTGCTCTAGAGGAGATCTGCATGGAGGAATGGGCCAAAATACCAGCAACAGTGTGTGAAAACCTTGTGAAGACTTACAGAAAATGTTTGACCTGTGTCATTGCCAACAAAGGGTATATAACAAAGTATTGAGAAACTTTTGTTATTGACCAAATACTTATTTTCCACCATAAATTGCAAATAAATTCATAAAAAATCCTACAATGTGATTTTCTGGATTTATTTTTCTCATTTTGTCTGTCATAGTTGACGTGTACCTATGATGAAAATTACAGGCCTCTCTCATCTTTTTAAGTGGGAGAACTTGCACAATTGGTGGCTGACTAAATACTTTTTTCCCCCACTGTACGGTATCCTATTCAAGGCTCATCCGATAGATCCCCACAGTGGAGGTGTCATTGCTTGTCCATATATGTATATATTCTTAAATTCCATTCCTTACATAGATTTGTGTGTATTGGGTATATGTTGTGAAATTGTTAGATATTACTGCACTGTCGGAGCTAGAAGCACAAGCATTTCGCTACACCCGCAATAACATCTGCTAAACACGTGTATGTGACAAATAAATGTGATGATTTGATTATACCCATAAAACCTAGTGGTCAAAGAGGGAAATGGTTCCAATCGTTTTTCCACCATTCATTTTTCCCATAAGGGATTTTAGAAACACATAAAATAAGGGCTGTGTTTCTTGAATGCTTACCCTGGCGTGAGGTGTTCATAACCATCTAAATCTCTCTCGGACAAGGTGACTACTATATATATATATATTTTTTTCACCTTTATTTAACCAGGTAAGCCAGTTGAGAACAGGTTCTCATTTACAACTGCGACCTGGCCAAGATAAAGCAAAGTAGTGCAATAAAAACAACACAGAGTTACATATGGGGTAAAAAACATAAAGTCAGAAATACAACAGAAAATATATATACAGTGTGTGCAAATGTAGCAAGTTATGGAGGTAAGGCAATAAATAGGCTATAGTGCAGAATAATTACAATAGTATTAACACTGGAATGCTAGATGTGCAAGAGATTATGTGCAAATAGAGATACTGGGGTGCAAAAGAGCAAAATAAATAACAATATAGGGATGAGGTAGTTGGGTGGGCTAATTTCAGATGGGCTGTGTACAGGTGCAGTGATCGGTAAGGTGCTCTGACAACTGATGCTTAAAGTTATTGAGGGAGATAAGAGTCTCCAGCTTCAGAGATTTTTGCAATTCGTTCCAGTCATTGGCAGCAGAGAACTGGAAGGAATTGCGGCCAAAGGAGGTGTTGGCTTTGGGAATGACCAGTGAGATATACCTGCTGGAGCGCAGACTACGGGTGGGTGCTGCTATGGTGACCAATGAGCTAAGATAAGGCGGGGATTTGCCTTATCTTAATATCAATATATACTGCTCAATTTACACTCAGATTCGAAACTGCTAATTATCATCAAAGTAGACATCATGCAAAATTACAAATCCCTGCAAGCTCCTGCACATTATCTCTAGCTGACACCTTTGCTAACAGGTATTGTGTCAATTTAAAACTTGCACAAGACGGTTCACAGAATTGTCAATTTAAAAATGTTTAGCCAATTTATTAATTACTACATTTAGCTAACATTAGATAGTTAATCCAGAGATTCTTACATTTGCCTCGATTTGGCAGTCTCGTCCAGATCATCATGGCATTTGTAGTTCTTTATGATAGCCACATTAGCAGCTAATTAATGAAATACAGGCGAATATATTGATAAAAGTAATCTTGTCCGAGAGAGATTTACACGGTAATCAAAACGTCACGCCAGGGTAAGCCTACACGAAACACAGCCCTTATTTTATGTGTTTCTAAAATCCCCTATGGGAAAAATGAATGATGGAAAAACGATTGGAACCATTTCCATGTTTGACCGCTAGGTTGTATGGGTATTATGACTCATACTGTGGTACTCTATATAACTAATGCTGTACACACCTTTTCTATTCATATACTGTCCATAATGTCTATACGCACCATCATATACACACACTACCAGTCAAAGGTTTGGACACACCTCCTCATTCAAGGGTTTTTCTTTATTTTTTACTATTTTTTACATTGTCGAATAACAGTGAAGACATCAACACTGTGAAATAACACATATGGAATCATGTAGTAACCCAAAAGTGTTAAACAAATCAAAATATATTTTATATTTGAGATTCTTTAAATAGCCATCCTTTGCCTTGACGGTCCTCATGAGAGCCAGTTTCATCATAGCGCTTGATGGTTTATGCGACTGCACTTGAAGAAACGTTCAAAGTTCTTGAAATGTTCTGTATTGACTGACCTTCATGTCTTAAAGTAATGATGGACTGTCATTTCTCTTTGCTTATTTTAGATGTGTAAGGGCTATTTTACCAAGAAGGAGAGTGATGGAGTGCTGCATCAGATGGCAATGCAAATAGTCCGGGTAGGCATGATTAGCTGTTCAGGAGTCTTATGGCTTGGGGGTAGAAGCTGTTAAGAAGCCTTTTGTACCTAGACTTGGCTCTCCGGTACCGCTTGCCGTGCGATAGCAGAGAGAACAGTCTATGACTAGGGTGGCTGGAGTCTTTGACAAATTTTAGGGCCTTCCTCTGACACCGCCTGGTATAGAGGTCCTGGATGGCAGGAAGCTTGGCCCCAGTGATGTACTGGGCCATACGCACTACCCTCTGTAGTGCCTTGCGGTCGGAGGCCGAGCAGTTGCCATACCAGGTGGTGATGCAACCAGTCAGGATGCTCTCGATGGTGCAGCTGTATAACTTTTTGAGGATCTGAGGACCCATGCCAAATCTTTTCAGTCTCCTGAGGGGGAATAGGCTTTGTCGTGCCCTCTTCACGACTGTCTTGGTGTGTTTGGACCATGATAGTTTGTTGGTGATGTGGACACCAAGGAACTTGAAGCTCTCAACCTGTTCCACTACAGCCCCGGCCGATGAGAATGGGGGTGTGGTCAGTCCTCTTTTTTTTCCTGTAGTAATAATATAATAGTCCACAATCATCTCCTTTGTCTTGATCACGTTGAGGGAGAAGTTGTTATCCTGGCACCACACAGCCAGGTCTCTGACCTCCTCCCTATAGGCTGTCTCATCGTTGATGTTGAACGCTGAGCTGTAGTCAATGAATAGCATTCTCACGTAGGTGTGCCTCTTGTCCAGGCGGGAAAGGGCAGTGTGGAGTGCAATAGAGATTGCATCATCTGGGGATCTGTTGGGGCGGTATGCAAATTGGAGTGGGTCTAGGGTTTCTGGGATAATGGTGTTGATGTGAGCCATGACCAGCCTTTCAAAGCACTTCATGGCTACAGACGTGAGTGCTACGGGTCGGTAGTCATTTAGGCATGTTATCTTAGTGTCCTTGGGCACGGGGACTACGGTGGTCTGCTTGAAACATGTTGGTATTACAGACTCAGTCAGGGACATGTTGAAAATGTCAGTGAAGACACTTGCCAGTTGGTCAGCACATGCTCGGAGTACACGTCCTGGTAATCCGCCTGCATCCGTCTGGCCTTGTGAATGTTGACCTGCTTAAAAGTCTTATTCATGTCGGATACGGAGAGCTTGATCACATAGTCATCTGGAACAGTTGGTGCTCTCATGCATGCTTCAGTGTTGCTTGCCTCAAGCGAGCATAGAAGTGGTTTCTTCATTGATTGATTGATTGATGGTAGAATTGTCAAAATACCAGTGGTAAAAGGTGTGTACCTTGATGAAACCTCAAAATGGTACGTACAACGGATTCAAAAATGGACATTTCAAACCGCAACTGTATGGGAACAAAATGGACATTACATTTTACAATGACATCCTTCATTAAAAACGATTAGTTACCGGAGTGTAACTCCAGTTCTATGAGTGGAGCGGAGCCCCATAGGGGAGCTCTGCTCCTAGTGGTTTACCCTCTGCCCTAAGGCAGCAGCAGCCTGAGACAAAATTATGCACACACCTACAGCCAATAGGAGTACAGGTGTCCCTATAAGAGGGGATGCCTCCCCTCAATCAGCCTCCCGAGATATTTTTCTTCAGCGAGACTAGAGAGGGTCGGCAGGGCCTTAAGTCCTATGGGGCTCCGCTCCACTCATAGAACTGGAGTTACACTCCGGTAACTAATCGTTCTATATCGTGGAGCTCCGCCCCTCAGGGGAGCTCTGCTCCTAGTGGTTTAAGGCGGAGCGTAGCGCTCCAAAATGTACTCCCTGCCGAGCCTAACACTTCCCATCGAAACGAGAAAGTCAGGCCTAGCAATGGCTGCAACCGAGTCCCGCAGTACTGCAACTAAAAACCCCTACGGGCGTCACAATATACCGCGTCATCGGTTAAAGACCCGCCCCACCTAGTCCAATGGCAATGCCAATGACTAGTGGGCAGATCACCAGAATAGAAGCCATACTAATCGGTACTAGCAGATAGATGTGCCTCAATATCCTGTGAAAACACTACCGACCACTAATGGAATGACACCAAATGTCACTCTACATTGTAAACGCGGTAGACCGCCTCACTCACTCAATGGAATCCCAGAGATTAGTGGGCAGGAACAAAAACATGAGTCATACTAACTGAACAAGCAGATAGATGACCTCACATTCTGTTAATCAACGCATGCCTCTACTGTACTGACCCTGTCAGTCAGGATTCATGCCACATAATATGTTTTCTTATCCAAAGCGGACCTGATGGAAACCCTGTCCATAGTCCTGCTTTTCCCTCTCTTCCTAGCTCAAGATCTCCCTTCAGCTATGCTGAGTACAGACCGAGCCAAAGAGTTAGAAAACACATCTATCAAAAACACGTCTTCCTAACCAAAGCGGACCTGATGGAAACCTATGTCCACAGTCCTGCTTCTCCTCTCTATCTTGCTCAAGATCTCCCTTAAGCCACGCTGAGTACAGATCGAGCCAGAGAATTAGAAGACATATCTAAGAGATAGAAACTGATAAATGGAGACGGCGTCGACCAGGATGCTGCTCTACAGATATCCTCTACTCCTGTTCCTCTGAAAAGGGCAGTAGAAGCCGCTACTCCATGAGTGGAGTGAGCTCTGATACCCTGAGGCAATTGCCGCCCTGCTACCTCATAAGCTGTCTCAATGCCTTCACAAAGCCAGTGAGACAACCTCTGTTTTGAAAGTGGTCTACCTAGTGCAGCCGCACCGTGACACACAAACAACTGAGGCGATGACCTAATCGCCGCTGTGCGCTCGACGTAACACGCCAAAGCGCGTACCGGGCACAGGCGATGGAGCTTTTCCTCACTCCTCTCTCTATGAGGAGGAGGAGAAAAAGCCCACAGCTCCACGGTCTGTGACCTATATGAACTCATAATAACCTTCGGCACAAATGCCGGGTTAGGACGTAACACTGCTCTGCTCAGGTCACCATTGATGGCCAGGCAGTCAGGTCTCGACGAAAAGAGCACACAAATCACTGACCCGCTTAGCTGTAGTCAAAGCGAGCAACAGTGCTGTCTTGATAGACAGCATCTTGAGGGGTATTTGATTCAATGGCTCGAACGGCGACTTACATAGCGCTTCGAGTACCAAAGCCAAATCCCACTGAGGAAGCGTGACTCTAGGTGTTGGCCTAAGTCGCGCGCGTTCCTAATAGGAAGCGTTTCACTAGAGGGTGACTAAAGACATTGTCTCTGCCAAAACCCTCATGACAAGCTGAAATCGCTGCTGCAAACACTCTAATCGTGGCAGGCGATTTTTTGCTTATCAAACATGAGCTGCAGAAAAGAGAGAATACTCTCCACCTGACAGCTCATGGGGTCCACACCTTGTGTGACACACCATCGTGAAAACACGTTCCATCTACTGGCATACATCTTAGAAGTGGAACTGGCACGTGAACCCTGTATGGTCCTGATCACTGCATCAGATAACCCACGGCGCTCTAGCCTGTCCCTCTCAGCAGCCAGGCCTTCAGTGGTTGGCCGATTATGGGCAATTTCCCTATCGTGCCAGCCGCCTGAGACAACGCGGCCCCGTCGATGTGGAATTGGCCAAGGTGGCGCAATCAACATCTGACTCATCTCCGCAAACCACAGAGCCCCCGGGCGATCGGGCGCTATCAGTATCACTGACAGCCCCCTGACCTCACCCTGGCTAGCAGTGGGAGAATGCAGGACAGCGGAGGGAATGCATACAGGAGAACTCTCGGCCACGGTTGGTGCGCCAAGGCGTCCCTTCCCAGTGGCGGTTCGTCCTGTTCCCTCAGAGAGAACCACAGAGGACATTGCGCGTTCACGCGTGACGCGAATAGGTCCACCTCGGCTCTCCCGAATTGTTCCCAAATCTGGAGAACAATGTCTGGATGCAGACACCACTCGTCGTCTCGAGGACCCCCTCTTGACATGAGGTCTGCTCCTACGTTCAAGTAGCCCGGAATGTGTGCTGCTCTCAATGAGCGAAGGTGCTTGTGAGCCCACAGCCACAGTTCCTCTGCCGCCCGATGGAGAGCAGGAGGCCTGACTCCACCCTGGCGATTTATGTGGGCTACTGTGGTCCGGTTGTCTGACCAGACCAGCACATCGCGACCCCGAAGGGTAGACGCGAAGTGGGTCAGAACCAGTCGAACCGTTTCCAACTCCAGGAGGTTGATGTGACGACCTGATTGAGGCCACACACCTCTTATCGCTTGTGTCTGACATGTCCCTCCCCATCCCGTCAGGGACGCATCCGTGAATACTGGGATGTGAGAGGACACCTTTCCTATCGGGACTCCGTGCGTGAGAACGCGCGAGTTTCTCCAATAGTTTAGGTCTGCACTGAGCGAGAGGGGAACCACCACCAACCGATGACGTTGACGCAATGGGTCTAGTCTTAGTTGGGCGAACCATCGCTGCGTCCTGCGCATGTGCAGGAGTCCCAGCGGAACCACAGAGTGGGCTGACGACATGAGACCCAAAAGTGACATGATCGACAGCGCCGTCACCGTGTGATTCGGACGACACTTCCTTAGGGCTAGCAACAAGGCTACCCTTCGGGGGTCCGAATTCGAGCCCTCATCCTCACAGTGTCTAGCTGTATCCCCAGGTAGACAATCTGATAAGTGGGCCAGGGCGCGCTCTTTTCCAACTCACAGCGAACCCCAGACTTGTGAGATGCATCACTGTCTGTGTTGTGTGAGTGATCGCCAGCTCTGCTGACGGGCGAGAACCAGTAGGTCGTCCAGGTAGGCTAGTAGCCGTATTCCCTGACGACGCAACGGTTCCAATGCCGCCTCCACACACTTGGAAAATGTGCGAGGTGCCAGGGCGTACCCAAATGGCATCCTCGTGTATTCGTTCGCCACCCCTTGAAAGGCGAACCGCAGAAACTTCCTGTGAAGCGGCTGAACCGGCACATGAAAGTACGCGTCCTTTAGGTCTATGCTCGTACAAAAGTCCCCTCTCTGGACACATTCCAGCAGACGTTTTGTCGTTAGCATTCGGAAGGGCCGTTTGGTTATGCTCTCGTTGAGAATGCGTAAATCCAAAATCGGCCTCACTCCCCCCCGTCTTTTTGGGCACTAGGAAATAAGGCGAATATAGCCCTTTGTTCCTTTGCTCCCGGGGAACTACTGTCACCGCCTCCTTCGCCAAAAGTTCCGTAATCTCTGTCATCAGAGCGGCCACTTTGTCTGGCATTTTCATCACCGTCTCCACCACTCCCCTGAACGGGGGTGGGGTTCGGTGGAATTGGAGAGCATAACCCTTCTGCAACGTCTGTTCTAGCCAGCGTGAGAGGGTGCAGCTTCTTCGCCACTGCCAGCAATGCAGAGAAAGTGGCTGGGCGCGAAGCTGTGGTGCATCCAGTAGGAAGGACCTGTATTCCTCTATGGCCCTTACCGCCACTGTTCCCCAACATTAAAGTGGTGGAACAGCCCAAGGTGGGCCTCCCGTGAAAGGGAGAGGAAATGCGTTCTGAGAAAGAAAGAGGAGTAGGGACATCGGTTAAACCCGTAACCGTCGTATTCCTGCCCTCCTTGAACGCATCGCGGGTCTGAATTGCGCTGACCGAGGCCACAGCCTGCGGCAGGGCACCATCCCCAGCAAGCGATTGCGTCATCTTAGGTGACTGCAATTCGCTATCAGAGCCCTTCACTACAGTACTCCTAGAAGTCTGTAGTATGAGGTCTCTATGAGGTAAAAACAAGGCGGCGCCTTGATACCTTCTTAACTTTCACCTTCTGTGTGTGTTCAACTCTGCACCCCTGGTGGGTGAGTCACGCTCAGTGTGGTGAGTACTAGCCGTTCTGTCAGGGCGGGCGCCGATACTCTGGGCACCTTCGTGACGCTAGTAATCGGGCCCTCCGTGAACGTAGCATGGGTCTGAATCGCATTAACCGAGACCTTAGTCTGCGATAGTGCGCCGTCCCCAGATAGCTGCTGTGTTACAATGCCTGGGGGCGCCGATACTCTGGGCACCTTGGTGACTGCGGTAATCGGACCCTCCGTGAACGCAGCATGGGTCTGGCTCGTACTAGTGGAGACCTTAGTCTGTGCTAGTGCGCCATCCCCAAATAGAGGCTGCGTCCTCATGTCAGAATCTGACCGGGACTGCTGCCTTCTATGTAAAGCACTTCTTATACGTGAAGTGTGATGTGACGACCTGATTGAGGTCTTCTGGATACCTACTCTTAGTGCCTGTTCAGCAACGCACCCCTCGGTGGGCTGAACGGCTCTTCGAGTGGTAAGGAAAGAGGGTGAGATTTGAACGCTCTCGGACGTATTAAGGAAAAGAGGCTCTTTTTTGACAAAGTCAGGTGGAGCCAACTCTTTATTAAACACATCAACAAAGGCATTAACATCAACACCCATCCCTTCAACCGAAGGGTGGGGGGGAACAGTGGGCACGTTCGACACCATCGATCGTCCTCCATCCTCTCCCCGCGTCCCGTCCACGTACGCCTCCTCTTGCCTCCCTTGGAGGGCCAGGTCGGTGTCCTCGTCACCTCCCTCGCCGGCTGTAGTGGGGCTACCGTAGCTGCTGGGAGGGCCGGGCCCGTTCCCTTGCTGCTCGTGGCCGCCGGATGACGCCGATTACGCCGCCTCATCGTGAGACCCCGGGTCTACTTAGAGGGCGGAGGTAGATGGCCTTTGGGGAGGAGGGGGGCGAAGTCGTCCTGCCAACGGCAGGTGCTTGGCCAACTGCTTCTTCTCCTCCTCTAACTTAGAAAAACGCACCGTCGCCTCTTTGACTGCGACCCCAAAGATGCCGTCGTCAGAGAGGGGGGCGTTCAAGAGAGACGTCCTGTCTGCCTCTTTCATGGATGTCAATGACAACCAGAGGTGTCGTTCCCCGACCACCGAAGTGGCCATGGAACTCCCCGCGCAGACTGCGGATGCCTGTGTCAGGTGGAGTATGGCGCCAGAAATTCTGGACGCCTCCTCCACCTCCTCCGGTGCCATCTCTGTCTTACCCGTGGTTAAACGGGACAGAGAGGTCGCCAAGAGGGCAATGTTATTAGCTGCTGCTACAGCTTGGGCTCCCAACCCAAAAGACTTCTCTAACAGCGACGCTGTGAGTCGGTCCTTCTGGGATGGCAACGTGGCCTTTTTGGAAGAGGGCCAGGGGCTCGAACCCGGTACGAGATACGCCGCCATGGCGCTCTCTAACCTGGGGATTCCCTGACCCTGAAACCTTCCTTCCACTCTCGTGAATGGGAGATACGCTTTTACAGGCGAACGCGCCGCTAAAGGTGCCTCCCACGAGCCCTCAACGTACCTAGCCAAAGAAGGCATGGCAGGAGCCACTGGCTCTGCCGCCTTCCTTGGCCTGGAATAAGGACCGCCCTCCATCATATCAACCTCCGGTGCGGAGGGAAGAGGGGGCAGCCTTATTACCAGCCGTTGAGCAGCTCTCTCAATGAGACCCGGAAAATCCGATCTCAGAGAGGCTGCAGCGAAAGAGAGAGCTTCGATCTCTCAGAGCTCGTATCCCCTTCGCTATAGGGACTACAAGCCCTCTCGCTCTCCAAAGGAAAGGGGGGCTTGAAAGTATGAGGGACGGGGTCCGACTGTTCCATTGGAATGCCAGACCCCTCCTCAAAGTCCCTATCTTCCCCGAGTCTGCGCCGTCGGACGACGCCTCTGAAGCAGAGGCTAGTATCGACAGCACGTCCTCAAGGGGGATGTCCTCCCTGAAAAACGCCCAACGCTGCTTCCTCTCCTTTAAAGAAAGGAGGCGCAGGAGGCGCACTTGGGGGGGACTGCAGACGCCTTCCTTGGCATGCTGGGATCCCAAACACACAAAACATAGGTCGTGGTGGTCACCGGCCGCCATGGAAGTGCATCTGCACTGAGCTCTGAAAAGAGCTTTGGGGGTGGAAAATCTCCCGGTGTGCTCATTTAGGCGACGATTGATGACTGGAATATCAACGGCGTTATTTTCTCGTCCTGAGTCTTCGTGCTTCGTCTCTTCTTGGCTCTTCAGTCTAGTCATCCAGTCGCTGAAGAAAAAGGGAGGCTGATTGAGGAGGCATCCCCTCTTATAGGGACACCTGTACTCCTATTGGCTGTAGGTGTGTGCATAATTTTGTCTCAGGCTGCTGCTGCGTTAGGGCAGAGGGTAAACCACTAGGAGCAGAGCTCCCCTATGGGGTGGAGCTCC